>NC_056726.1:1454612696-1454827696 GCF_019279795.1 Protopterus annectens
TAGGATGTATATCTTTGCTAAACAGTATCTTACTGTTTTTTACATGGTCTCACAAAGAAATAACTTTTATGTGGCCCTTGCATTCTGTTCTTCTCTTTCTCTCTGTCACTTATTTCTTTTTTTTGTTTTGCCCCTCTTCTGTGTCATCAGTAAGTCTTTTTTGTTATAAATGCTTCTTTCACTTTGATTGTCTCTCCTCATTCATTTCAGGAAGGGATGAGATGCTAGAGTGGTGCGGCATTTATTCAGTGACTAGGATGAACGTTTTTTCTTTTTCTATCTGCCCTTTGCCCCCCATATATAGTCAGCCTAGACTTTTTGAAGTACTCCTAACACATGTATTTTCATACTTTAGAACATGTGATGTCATCAAGGCACCACTAAAGTTCACTTGTAGAAGGATTTCCTTACTACTGAAGTGATGTGATTATCAAAAGAGAGACTACTGCCCACCTGTGTCGCAAGGTCTCTTATTACACTTTCAGTGTTAAGTACACTACCACCTATGTGGTAGCACATGGGTACAGAGCTTTTACCAAAGGGGATGACAATGCACTTTTTGGCTTTGAGCTTGAGGCCATGGCTTTCACACCATGCATCTGTCTCCATGAGGCCCTTTTGTAGGTTGTCCACATCGTTAAGAGTTTCGATTATGGCTCCTAGTTTACAGTCATCTGTGAACTTCATTAGCTATAGACCTTCTGTGCTAGCCTGTACTTCAGAAAAGTAGATACCAAACAGAGAGGACCCAGGACTGAACCCTGTGGTATTCCACTTGTCACTGATCTGAAGTCGGATTTGAAGTCAGCTACTTAATGTCAGCTACTTTCACAGTGTGGGTTCTGTCAGTGAGCCAGTTGGCAACCCATCTTGTGACATAGGGATTTATACCTAGTTTAGTGAGTTTATCTATAATTCCAGCGTGGGGGATGGTGTCAAAAGCCTTGGTTAGATCTAGATAGGCTGTGTGAACCACCTTACCCTTGTCTATAGCTTTGCTGACTGCTTCAAAGAAGTCTATCAGGTTTAGGAGACATGATTTTCCTTTTACAAACCCGAACTGGGTGGGGTCCAGAGTTTGGAGATTACCAATGTCATTGTGTATAAGATCCATGATGATACATTCCATGGCCTTGCACACCATGCTCGTTAGGCTAATGGGGTGGTAGTTCCTGGGGTCCGTGGTGGCTCCTCCTTTGTGGAGTGAGATAACCACTGGAATGACACCAGAAGCTTAGCCAATTGTTGAAGTCAATCATTTTGTCCTTGTACTGTGGTATCATTCTGGGTGATGGCAGGATGCTACTAAGGGCTAGTGTCATGCCTGCCTGGGCTACAAGATTGGAGAGCTCCTCCATGTCTCTTTTCATGTAGTCCAGGGAGGTATTTCTTAGGTCATTCACACCAACATGGACAATGACAGAGTCATATTTGTACTTATTGTGGAGTGACCTGAGTGTGTGTGTTGTGTGGCGGATCCTGGCACCCGACAGGCAGCTGACAGTAAGTTTCTCCTTGTTTAGCCTGGTGAGTAGAACATCCGTGTGCCTGACTATAAAGTCACCTATGACTAGAGTGCTGGGTACATTATTATGCCTTATGGGCTGTGGTTGAATGACACACCAAGTTTGTGGGCTATGTGTCATTTGGGTTGTGTTGGGGGGGTGGAGGTTGCTTGCGTTTCTGCTTTGGAGGTCTCTGTTGCTTGAACAAATTTTTATTGAGAGCCTCCATGAATGTAGGTGTGTGTTTTGTGTTGCTATATGTGTGTTTTGGTGATGTAGGTTTTGGGGGACTGTGTGATGAGTGTGGTGTGGTGCAAGTGTTTACCTTCTCCTCTTGACTGTCTAGTCCAGTCTTGGGTGAAGAGAGCTTTGCTTCCAGTTTGGCTACATAAGTGCAGCTTTATGTTTTCTGTAGTCCATGACAATATATCTTTTGGGATTGGTACAATGGTAAGTGGAGGGATATAGACTGTTAAGAAACAGATTTTATTATAATTAAGATTTAGGGCATTTATTAATAATTCAGCATTAAGGAATTTTGGTATTCTGTGTAGGTAAGGAGTCATGTTGAGTATGGATGAATATAGTAGTGCTATCCCTCCACCTTTCTTTTTTGGTCAGTCTAGTGTGTATATGGCATTGTTAGTGGATATAGTTTCAGTATATTTTATGCCAGGGTGTAGCCAGGTTTCTGTTAGGGCTAATATGTCCAGTTTATTTTGTTCTATCCAAACATGCAGAGAGTCTATCTGATTACTTAAACTTCTTAAGTTGAGAGTAAATAGGTATAGGGACTTGGAGTTAGCTTGTACATTTAGTCCAGGGTTTAGGTGTTATGTCACCACTTCATATTAATTTCAGTATTAGGTAAGTGTATAGTGGATTTTATTTAGTTTTGTGGTATGGATTTTGAGTAACAAGAAGGGGTTTTATGGCATCATATGATTTTATTTTAGTATTGGGGTTGTAGGGGAAAGGATAATGAAATAGTTGCGGGTAGATATGGGAGTAATAAGTTCGTTTTTGATATGTTGAGGGATCATGTTGTATTGGTGTAGCTGAACATGGCTACTTTATTTGAAAGTGATGTGGTTGAGCTAAGGAGTAATAATGTTGTGAATAAAATATCTTTTGTGAGGTGTTGGACATAGTGGCATGTATGAGGGAGGGTGGAGTTTATTGAAGTATAGATTGAGTCTAATTATTGCCTTTGATGAGTGGATAGTTCAGAGATGTGTTGTTATTTTGGTGGGAAGTGGTCTGATTTGTTGAGAGCTGAATGTGGGTGGGGTCTCTAGGCCTATAAGTTTAAGGATATGGGGTGGGTGGGAAAGGGGGTAGGGTAAGTAAGCGGATGGAGCCCAAGCATAGCGAGGATGAATGGAATGGGTTGATCCTGATCCTATGAGAAGGACTCTTCAGGAACAATCAGAAATGTTTGCTAAATTTGTTAAAAATAAGTATTGTAAGTTATAGCAGCTAGAGATATAGTTTTTTTCTATTTGGCTTAAGTGCTAAAAGTAAACCGGGGAATAAAAGTATAAAACAGTAGGAAAGAAGTTCAAGGTAGTGAGTTGTAGAATAAAGTGGGTAAGAGATGGAAGCTAGTGGTCAGGATATTGAGAGAGAGGTGTATAGGTTACAAAAAAATTCTAGCAAAAATAATAGGTTATTATAGGAAGAAAAATGTTATAATAACAGTGGGCAGGATAGGAAAATATGGGGAGAAAGCAGTGGAGAGAATATATTACTGACTATGTGGATGCTTAGAAAACTAATGTAGCCTGGCGATGTGTAGAAGAGACTAGGGCTAGGCAGATACAGCTTAAGTATAAAGAAAGACACCTACAGAGTTAGATGTATTTGTAATTGGAAGGTCTGGATGTTCAGCAGGTTGTGGCTCATGACATGAGTACAAATTAAACCGTGGCACAATCTATGAAGAGGGAAATAAGTTGAGTGTTAGAAAGAAACATATACAATAATACAAGCAACAGAATTTATTTAACATTGAGTTATAGTGGTATAGTCAGTAAGATGGGGTGGAGGGTTAAGGTAAGTAATTGTATGAGTTTCAGCGTATTACCAGCTAAAGTAACTGTTAAAGTGATAGTGAGTGAGAAATTAATAAACTCCATTAAGTGCTGTAGATCAGTTGGCACAGCAGTATAATGTTGCACATTACCCTCCATTGCTAGCTTGCTTAGAATAGTATACCAATATATGATAGTGCTATATGGATAATTATCCAGTTCATACACTCTAAAGAAAACTAATACAATCCAAACCCTATCAGTTTGTAATAACAGCTTAGCCAAGCAATGCAGGTATATGGATGTGAGCACCACCAAGGGTGCGTACTGTAGCAGACAGTTTTTTTTCCCTGCTGCCTGCTGAGCCAGCATGCACACAACTGTTTGGGCTTTCCTCTTTGCATGGGCCATGTCAAACCCTGAACTAATGGACATGCTTCACCTCAAAAAAACGAGATCCCTCAGAATCACTCGTTCTAGCAACTTGAACCTATGTACAACAATAAACAGGACATGCTGGAGGGATAGATTCCTGTCCCAACGACTCAACTCACTCTGGAATAGAATCCCAATCCATATTCGACAGAGCTCCTCTCTGACCCTTTTCAAGAGAAATCTTGATGAGTGGATGGGTAATCATAAGTTCTACCCTGGGATCACTTCAAGAGCCCTGTTGACAAAGGCCCAGGTTACTAATCTAATTAGGAGGCAAAAGCCATCACTCTGTGGCTAGGCTTATAAATGCCCATGGGCAGATAGCCTAGTACTTACCTATGAACCTATGAACCTATGGCACTAACTCTACACCTGATGGCTACTGTAAACTCCTTTATCACCATGAGGGCATTGTGTGCTCTCCCCATGACATGCACAACCCTCGAGAGCTGCCATCATATATTAAAAAAGAATAAAACAAATTAAAGTACAGCCAAAAACATTGCTTACATACAATCATAAAATCCAAACCAAATGCCCAAGGTAACTCTCAGAGTCAGTGTTAGCCCTGCTCTGCTCCTCTCCCTGCCCCCAAATTCCACCCGCCCTCACTAGTGCTAAATTTAAACCAGACTTTGCCACTCCGTTGCCACTCCCCTCCTGCTAAGTACCAATCAGCACCTCACACATCATTGAGCAACCCTGCCCCCTTAACGCATTTCCTTCTCTCTCATTCTTCCACACCCTGTTAGCACAGTCAACCATCAAATTTGGCCTGCCCCCCTATCAAAATGCAAACAAGCAAAAAAACACTAATTATTCAAATGCCTGTACTGTTTCTATTTTACCATCTCACTGCCTACAAACAAACACTTGACCATGGTATTCACTACCCAAATGGTCAAACAGACACCCACAACTTCACACATAACACCAAACACTTTACCTTCACCAGCACACCGAATATACCATCCTCTATAAAATACCACCCCTGTACAGCCACACAACATAATCCTAAAGACAAAGACTATATAAAGCTTATAAACAAACTTCTAAAGCTCAGAATATCCTGTCACTATAACCTTATAACACATGGAGACATTCATTCCAACCCTGGCCCACCTACACCCAATAACCTCCACTCCCCTCCCACAACCCCCACAGTCAAGCTACCCATGAATACTCCCACTAGTTCCCTCCTAGCATTTCACCTAAATATTAGAAGTATTAACAATAAGATTCCCAACCTACATGCCCTCCTAGCAACCCACTCCCAGGACATTATGTGTCTTACGGACACCTGGCTAAGACCCAGTACTACTGATAATGAGATACTACCCCCAGGATATAACTAACCCAGTACTACTGACAATGAGATACTACCTCCAGGATACAATATTCACTGGTTAGACCATGCTACAAGGAAAGGAGGTGGGATAGCAGTCCTTTACAAAAATACTCTAACCATTAATAGAGACACCATTCAACCTCCAAAATTCAATAACGTGGAACTCCTCATAACCAAGCTACAGATTAACCAAAACAAACACTTGAACATCGTCTGTGCATACATTTCACCAGGCAACAACTTAAATACCCTAGAAGATCTCCTTTACTGGTTATCCACTACCTATCCCCAAGAAACCATAGTTCTTGGTGATTTTAACACCGACTGGCACCCCTACTCCTCCGACCCCCCCCCCCTCACTCATATAAACTCATCTGGGTTTAAACAGACCATAACCTCTCCCATTAGGATAAACAAACTGACCAACAAGGAAAGTATCCTAGACTGGATCCTAGTTAATAACCAACCCAACTGTACACAGCTGGTACTCTCCCTGATGACCTCAGCGACCATTGTCTAACCAGCCCAAATATAAAACATTTAGAAACAGGAAAAACTTTGATGCTGCTATATTCCAAAATGAATTAAAAGCAGTTGACTGGTCAAAACAAAAAAAATCTAACATTAGAGGAGGCCATAGATCACTTTAACACTAAATTCCTAAGTGTCCTTGATTCCCATGCTCCAGCACGTACAATAAAAACTAGATCAAACACAGCACCATGGCTCACAAAAGATACCAAAGCAAAAATCAAAACTAGAAATAGAGCCTGGGCCAGCTGGAGAACAACCAAAGCCCCACTTGACCATCTAAAATATCGTCAACGCAGGAATGATACAAAAAAAAATCTATTTTACTGGATAAACAAAGCTTCTACCAAAATCTCCTACAAAAACACCACAACAACCCTCAAAAGATCTGGACAGGCTTAAATCAACTACTTTGTCCAGGTCACTCCACCACCCCAACCCCGGCTAACTACATCCATAGTTCCCCAGAGACCATAGCTAGCACCGTTAATAACTTTTTCACTGAAACAATCCAATCCCTAGCAAATCAACTAACCTCCTCTAACTTAAACCACATGCCTAATCTACCTAATAATCACCCAGAATTTAGATTCCAACCAATATCCACTAGTTTTATCACAACACTTCTAAAAAAACTAAAACCTGCCACCCTCGCTGCTGACCTCCTCCCTGCAGAGTACCTACAAATAGCTGCAGATGCTATTGCATATCCCATATCTATCCTCATCAAAAGAACCTTATCTGAAAATGTTATCCCCTCCCTCTGGAAAATATCTTACGTCATCCCACTCCATAAAGGTGGTAGCTCCTCAGACATATCCAACTATAGACCCATTGCCATTCTTTCCCCACTAGCCAAAATAATGGAGAAATGTGTACACAAGCAACTAATGCAATACCTTTCACAGAATAACTTACTATCCAACTCCCAGCATGGTTTCAGGCCATACCACAGCACCACCTCAGCCCTCCTTTCCTTTACTACTGCCATAAACCAAAACAGGAATGACAATAGGCTAACCTCTGCCCTCTTTCTTGACCTATCAAAAGCCTTTGACATAGTCAGCCATGAACTTCCTATTCTTTCACTAAAATCTATTTCACTCAACAAGCCTGCTTTCCAATGGTTCCAGTTCTACCTGACTGGTAGACAGCAGGCGGTATTATGGCAGGGCAAACTCTCCAGCCAGTTACCTCTCACACTTGGTGTCCCTCAAGGGTAAATACTAGGTCCACTACTCTTCTCTATTTTTATCAACAACCTCCACACTGCTATCCCTAAAAACACCTGCATTCAATACGCAGATGATTCCACTCTCATCTGCTCAGCCACCTCCCCATCCGACTTGCAAATCTTAACCCAAAATACATTTAACACTATTGAGGACTGGCTCACCAACCAACGCCTACTTCTGAACCCCAATAAAACTAAACTTCTACTCTTTTCTCCCACTAGTAGATCCACCACACTTTCATTCTCTGTTACATCTAACAATGGTACCACTATTTCCCCAGATAATCACACCAAACTGCTAGGGGTTATCATAGACAATAATCTCAAATTTGACCTACAGGTCAACAAAACCATGCAGACCATCAATAAGAAGCTTGTATCACTGTATAGAAACAAGATATTTTTAACCTCACTGGCTAGGACTGCAATCGCCCGATCACACCTACTCTCTACTCTTTTATATGCCTCGCCTGTACTCTCAAACCTCAACAAATCCGAACTAGGTAAGCTGTCCCATAGCTACAATCATATTGTCAGATTCGCCACTGGCTCCACCTATAGAACCCACCACTGCCAGAAACTTAAACAACTAGAGTGGCTAGAACTGCCCAGCTTAATTCAATTCAATCAACTCTTAATAGCACACAAAATCTTGTACCACCCTGAGGATACCCCCTCACTTAAAAATATTATTAAGCCATATAGCAACCTAAGATCCCTACGGTCAGCCGATAAACTACTGGTCCAAACCCACAAAGCTAATAACTCTGCTGGTGAATCCCTGTTTGCCAACTGCATTGGCAAAACCTGGAATTCATTGCCAAACTATATAACCCTACAATCCTCCAATGGTTTCTTAAAAAAAAACCTCAAACAGTATCTCAAAGTGAATTGGCTATGCCCATGTACCAACCCTGATTAAGTTATAAACTAAAAGCATATTCTGCAATTATCATAACTTGTAACTACATCACCAAGCTCTGCTTCCAGTCTGATGTCTCTTACTTTTAATTGTCTGTCCATGAGAATTGTGAGTCCCTGCTAGGGAACACTACTAACCCATTGTATATAATCACTTTGTTTTTATAATTGTTTGCTAACTTCTGTGTAATCTATGTAAGTTTGTCTATGTGGAGCTTTTCTCCTCAGGCCTCCGCTGAAAATGGAAATGTATCCAGTCGGACTATCCCGGTAAACAAATGTAAAATAATAATAATAAAATAAATCAGTAGCTTTGGATTGCCAAGCCCATCTCCCCCAGTCTTATGGTTCTGAACATGCAAGCCTCTCCTTCCACAGGAGCAGCTGGCTGGTCACGGCTACCACATCCGTCTTCCCAGAATGAATGAGCCTGTATAGGTCACTTAATCTCCCTCTTCTCCCCTTCCCAGCTCTTTCCTTTCTTGATTCCTTGATCTCAGGTCATCTAGGTTGTTCTCGGAGCTTTATCCCTCCACAGAGCTGGGTTCATTTAGCATAGTGGACATTGAATCTCTTTTGTCCAGTCAAGAGCAGAGGGATGTTGAAGGTTCATTAGAGAGTCTCTTATCCCCCAGGATGATAGCCAAGTACAAGTTCACTGGCACTTGCCTCTTTCTGTGGTGCATACTGATTCTGGTGTTGGAAAAGGAAACAAATGAGTCTATTAGTAAGACACCAGCAAATATAAGTGTTGAAAAGTAACCTGTATAGATGTAACTGCACAAAATCTATTCAGGTGCTTGTAAGAACAGGTCCCACAGGTGACATTTTGCAATCTCATGTAAAAATGTTGAACTTTATCAAAACACTCAATAAATTAAACACAGGCATCTACCGTTGGCATTTTGTTAATGTACGCTTCTAACTTTGACAGCCTGTAATGTTTCTAATCAAAACTCTCAAGAATATTCATCTCTGCGGGGACTGTGTTATGAAATCTCAGCTGGTGTTGCATACTGCTGCCTTAAAATATATATATTTTTAGTTAATTTATTAAATTGTGTTTTCTTACAAAACTGCATGGTGACATCTGCATCATTCATGGATAGGAGTTAATGTAATTAAACAAATATTCCTTCTAGTGTATCACTGTAGTACATATATACTTGCGGTGAAAACAATACTGAACAACCACAATATTTCTTTACTGAGTGACTAAGTGATTGACTTGTTAACTGCACACTTTCTCTACTAGGTGTTCATTTCAATGTGACTACTTCTATTTATTTATTTATTTATTTATTGCATTTGTTTACCGGGAAATTCCACTGGGCTTAAAAGAGCCCATTTTTGGTGGAGGCCTGGGGAGGAAAGCTCCGACAAGAACATAGATGCAGAAACAAAATTAAACATTAATTGGTAATTTTAGGAAAGATCACAGCATTTTTTAGAATATCAAGGGTTGTTAGATCAAATGTAAGTGAATGGAAAGATTAATTTCTTGTTTTAGAGAGGACATTTATATTTTTGTTTGAAATACAAACATAAGATGTTTAACTGCAGTGGGTAAATGGAGAGGTTCTTTAAATAATAATAATAATAATAAATAAATGATGCAAAAGCTCTTGATTGCAAGTAAGTACATGCATCATTCGACTAGCCTCAACATTATAGCGTGGTGTGGCAGGGTAAAACAGCAAGAGAACTGCAGTGGGTGGACAGTGATCTTTTTTTTTATTTTAGATGTTCCACTCTCATTCCTTGTTTAGTAGGCCAGCAGTTTCATTGTTAGTCATAACTGGCAGTAAAACGTTTGTGCTAACAGATTAGCCAAACTTCTAAAAGAACTGACATATTCTGAACTTATAGAATGTGTTTCATCTTTTAGAACTATAACTAAATTCCATATGCAGAATGCAGTGACTAACAATTAGCAAGCTAACAGTGGATATGTGGTACCTCATACAGCAAACCAGAGATGTGAAATGAACTGAATATTGGAGAACTGCAGGTTTATAACAGGGATCAGCAAAGTCCAATCAACTGTGTCCACCTATGTCTCCAATGGACACAGGTAACCTATAAATGGTTCATCTTCCACACCCATGCTTACACTTATCAAGGGTATCAGAACTTGTTAGAGATTTGGTATGCATGGCTAGGCTTAAAAAGGCCATTGTGGTCATTAGCCTAGTAAACACCAATGAATCTATGAACCTATGATGCCTGTGCACAAACACCAGTCAACAAAATGCTTCTGCCATTGTTTGCAGAGATAATCAGAGAAAAAACACAATTCAGGACACTGCTATCCTATGTCAGTGAAGACAGGAGACTTCAGGAAGAGGAAAGAAAAACAAAAAACAAAACAATGTTATCTTGTGGAGACATATTTCTAAAAGAAAAAAAAGCTCATCTGGCAGTTTAGCTCAAAGTATTATGAATATGTGTTGCTTACAAGCCTTTTCTTGTAGTCCTTTGTATGATTGTGTTAATTTTCACTGGTAAACTTTGTCACTCTAAGTAACGCACCGAACCAAATGGTGAACCTGGACTTGAACCTTGAAAAGATGCACATGCACTTTATGGAAATAGGTAACAAATTAATTTAAAAAGAAGCCTTGACTGTGAGTCAAACTCATCTCTGTATGGCTGTCCTCACCATGCCATTTCTTTTTATGGGGTAGGGGGATAGAACCAATTCTAAAATAATAATAATAGCCTCTTTCAGGGTAATGCAGGAATTTGAAAACTGTGTAGAAAATCAAAATATGAGCAAAAGCATTTTTTTTTACTTTTATTATTTGTAAACTGGGCCATCAGACAACCTTTTTCAGATAAAATGTAGACCACAAGCTCAAAAATAAATAAAATATATAAGGACAGTTTTGTGGAGGCAATCAGCCAGCATGTTTCTAGGTTGAAATCAGGGTACCAAGAGGAAAATCCTTAATGATAAAAACTAGAACTAAGGACTGAATTACAGACCATGGAGCTGTGAGGTCTTATCAGTGACCCAAAATGCCACTGATAGTTCCTGCCTCTTTGTGTATATGCAGGGGGGTGAGTGGGGGGGGGGGGTTGTTGGGCAAGTAATCTTGGGGTAGGGCAAAAACGTAAAGAGCAGTAACAACTTTCTAACGCTAGCCTGCAGAGTACATGCTTAGCCTCAATGACATAAGGATTGTGGGATTCCTAATTACAATCGAAGTAGTCCTAAACACTTGGAGCAATATGAATTTTCATATGTTTAAGCAGCAAGAATGAAATAAGTAATAGCCAGATGTGTAGAATCAGGGGTAATTACTTTTCAGGTACTGCCATGCTAGGCATTACTGGGCTTCAAATCTCTGTGAAACACAAATTTGCAGAAATCAAGGGGCAGTTCTACAGTCTAAAACCCATACAAATGAGCAGCCTTGCACAATCTAAAATAAAATTATAGCCTGAAAAATTCTTTTAAAAACTTCAGAAATGCAAAAGGCTGCTGCAGACCATACGATGTAGTGTATCATTTAGAAACTCAAGTTCAGTCAGTGTTTGCTTAGTAATTCTTCAAAAATAGAACTTAATTGGTTAATTGTCAGTAAAATAACACTTCCTCAGTACAAGTATAAAATTAGGCCTTCAAGCACTTTTAAAATTATATCACTTCAAATGTTTGATTACACTGTTTGGTCAGAAATGCCTTAAGTGATAATAGGGCTTATCAGAATAAAACATGAGTAAGAGGTTGATTGGTGCAGCTATAAAAAACAGCCCTGCAAGCAATGTGAATTCTGTTATACTGAAAAGTGTGAAATTCCCAACTGGGCTTCCTTTCGACATTTATTAAAATATTTCAAAGAGAAAGTGACTGCTGTGAGTAATCCCAGCAAAACAGAGACAGAAATCTGCTAATGTGAGATGGATAGAAACAGCATGAGTTTGTCATCTTCAAGGAATTCAGTCAATCTTCTCTGGACGGCTAAGCACAGCTCAGATGGGAATGTAAAAATAGATGCATTTAGTACAGCATTAATTTCCTTTAGGTTGTAGTCAACAGCAGAGACTAGAAGGTGGTCCAGTTAGTAAGAGCTACCAAACTCTGACCTAATGGGGCAATGAAGTCCAGTCAGCAAAGAGTATATCTTTGGGAAACAGAATGCAGCTCCAGCATTATGGAAGAGATGGTCAAACAGCTTTCAGGTCAGAAAAATAAAAAAAAGTGCCAGTGTTCAGAAATGCTTTGCAGTTATTCAGAAAGCTTGGCTAGGTAGGCAGGTTTAGACCTTTTAGTGTGTATTTCTGACAGAAATGGATGTAGCAGTTACAGGTAGTGGGCATAGCAGAGTGATTTCTGGACATCTGTATGTCCTTTCTGACCACATGCCTATTTTCCAGGATGACCTAAGCAGTAATATCTGCTTAAGTGAGTTGCTTAAAGTGATACAATATGCTAGTGGAGACTGAGAGATTTAAACACAGTTATATAGGACTATAGGATGATGACACTTATTTTCTGTCCATAGTATAACCTTGTGTGAAAACCTGGCAAATGGCCAATGTGGCAGATGAAGTACTAGAAATAAGTAAGAGCCCTAGTTGGTGTCATAGTCCAGTCCATCTCATAGGGACAGAATGCATTTCAACTTGACAAATACTTCCACAGCAATGCAGTATGTCCTTATGTATTAACTGCAACTTAGCAAATGTGAGGAACTGCATCATGGCTGTGAGGAAGCAAGACAGTGTCACCTGCTGCTGTTGCTACATGAATTTACTGCATTCACCTACATTGTTGGTCTTAATGTTGGGCTGGTCCTTGCAGTGTTTTTCATGCCTCCTGCAATACACATAACCAGGCCTACTCTGTAATGTATACCCCTATTGTTCTGTAATGTGTACCCCTATTGTTCTGTAATGTATACCCCTATTTTTCTGTAATGTGTACCCATATTGTTCTGTAATGTGTACCCCTATTGTTCTGTAATGTATACCCTATTGTTCTGTAATGTGTACCCCTATTTTTCTGTTTTGCTTGTCCAACCTCACTTCAGTTACGTATCAACTTACTTCTCTCCCCATGTGCTTCCACCTTGCTGTCTTTCCCATGCCATTACCTATCCTGAATATGGTCTGTCTATGCTTTGCCCTTTCTATGACCAGCCCTGATCATTTTTGTCTGTACAATATAGAGCCTTTGCCCTGAATTCTCCTGCTAATGTCCTGCCATTAGCTATCTGCCAGTAGTGTGTCTATCCTGCCCTGCACGTGCACTACTAAGGTCTAGTCCTGCACATGTCCTGACTGTGCTGTATCTTGTCCATGCCCACCTGCTCTGCTTACCCCATATCTTGCAGTACTAATCCCTCCTCACAGCCTGCCCTTCCCTGCCCATGTCCTGCCTGTGCCATTTCCTACCTGTACCCTTCCCACATCCTGCCTATGCCCCTGTCCTTCTTAACCTGCACATTCTCTGCCCTCCACAGGTTTTTCTCACACCCTGTCCTACCCTGCCCCTACACATGCCATGCCTATGCCAGGTCCTGCACAACTCCTCCCTGCCTGCACTACCCTTTCCATGTGCTATTTGTACACATGCCTCTCCTACTCTATACATGCACTGCTCTCCTCAGGCGTTCTCACATCCTGTCCTATCCTGACCAGCACATGCACTGCCCCTATCATGCCACTGATTTGTCCTACCCTGTTCTGCCCATGTCCTGTACTTGGTTTCTAGAAGAGAACTTCATTATAGTTTGAGCAGATGAACTACCCGTTACAAAAGTGTATGTTTGGCTATATTTACACCCATATTTGAGCTTTAGGGCCCAGATTTTTGTCCCTGCCTTTGTCTTTAGAATCCATGTTGGAAAAGAACATTAAGGCTTATATTCAGATGCAATGATTCAACAACCTTTGGGAGACCAAAGATGAATCTAAACTTTAAAGTCAACTCTTGGCTCAGAATCATAGAAACCACTTCCCATACTTTTAGAGGAGGCCCAGCGGTTAATTCATTCTGTAATAAAATGTTTCAGCATCTTAAAACCAGGGCAGTGTATATGTACTTCCCTGTTATTTAACAGCTAATTTATGTGTGATTGTATGAATGTTTTGTAGGCCAGGATAAAAGCACAGTAATGAACTGGATGCACGCATAGTTATTAGCTCAGCAGTTCTTTTTCCCTAAGCAAGAATAAATTGCCCAATGTTAAGTGTATTGAAATCAGTAATATATAAAATGATGTAGTTAACAGGGTGTAGAATCTATAGTCAAGCTTTACAAAATGTTGAAGAAGGAACAACTTTGACTTTGATAACAATGCAATAACTTCCTATTTATACATAAATATACTTTATGGCATATGCTGTAGAGATTTGTGTTACCCAAAGAGCTTTCTTAAATCATTAATATTAGGCACATATAGTTCCATAGGGGGTTACTAGGCTAGTGGCCCTACAGTCCTTAGAAGCCTAGCCATGCTAATCCCAAATTTCCCCATCTGTCCTTATTAGGTGAACACATTTTGCAGAGCTAGTCATTGGCAACACCGACTCCCCTTGTCCATGACAGACATGGGTGCCACCCCCAGTGTGAATTTGCGGTCTCCCATCCATTTGTCCAGGTTGCGCTTGAATAGGGTCAGTGAGGAGCTCTGGTTTAAGTGAATTGGAAGTTTGATCCTGAGGAGTGGCAGTCTCTGGGAGACATTTTTGTCTCTCCAGCACATTCTGTTAATGTCACAAGCTAGGTTAAGATCCCTAGAGTTAGTGATCCTTGTGCCATTATATTTGTGTATGTGAAGCACATTCATCAGGGCAGGACCGGAGACTGCCCTGTAGGCCAGGCACAAGTCTCCTGTCAGCAACCTATAAGATACATAGTACAGTGACAGGGCTTTTAGTCTATCCACATATGTCATGGGTTAGAAGTCCTATATTTTCTTGATGAAGAACCTTTGTGGTCCCTCCACATACTGCAGGTGTCTGATAAGGTGCATGCAAAAGGGAGCATTGCACTCCATTAGTGGTCTGATGCGGGTCGAATACAGTATGGCTATAACATCCTTAGAGTTGGATGTGATGCCCTTACTTATGAGGAGCACAATGTAGAATGCTTTCCATACCACAGAGGAAACTTGGTGGTTGAAATTCAGATTGCTATCTATCTGTGTTCCTAGGTCTTGCACCACTAGGTTTGAACTTGGGGGGTGTTGTCAATATTGTAGTTTAGCAAGGAATTCTATTTTACCAAAAGGAATAATAATGCACTTTTTTGTGTTTAGTTTTAGACCATGGCTTTGGCACCAATCATCTGTCTGTGTTAGCCCCTCCTGTAATATGTTAACATCAATGGGCGACTCAATGGTTGCACCCAATTTGCAATCTTCAGTGATCTTGTTAAGCCAGGGGCCGTCTAATTTAGCTTGGACTTCTGAGAAGTAGATTCCGAACAGTAAAGGACCCAGCACAGAACTTTGTGGTATGCCACTGGTGATGGGTCTACTTGTAGAGGTGGGGTCAGCAACTTAACAGCATGTGTTCTGTCGGTGAGCCAATTGGCTACCCATCTAGTGACATATGGGTTAATCCCTAATTTTTTTTAATTTCTCCAAGTCTTTTTTGAGTTTCTAATACCATGATAGGAATGGACCCCATTCCTAAGTCAAAATATGATTAAAGTTCATGAAATTAGTATTGTTTCACTCTTTGATGTTAGCCAGAAGTGGTCTTCGCAGCACCTGCAATCTGCTGTGTAATGACTCCTTCTGCAATTCGTACGGGGTTACAAGTATTGGCAACATATCTAAATACAATTGCAGATTCTTTTTTATAAGACCCATTGCTCCTACTACTATTAGAGATGTCTGGGTGTCTTTCTTCCACATTGCTCTCATTTCTGCCTGCAAATCCTGATATTTGACTTTCTATCTCTCTCTGTATTCGAGACACTGTAGTCACTGGGTGTCACAATTTCAATGATCGGTGCTACTTTTGTCTTTTTTTCATGGCCCACTATATCCAGTTTTCTAGCATCTATATTTTGAACTGTTTGTCATGGGTGATCCCATGTGATGTAGGCTGTTGTAGCTCATGTTTCCAGTGTTTTTCATCTACTTTAATACCATAATGCTTGCACAATCCCCAGTGCAATGGTCTTGCCACATTATTATACCTTTCAGTATACAGTCCTTCTGCCATTAGTATGTCACAAAAAGCAGCAAAGTGCGCGACTGTTTCCAATTCTGTTTTACAAAACCTACATTTGTCTGTTTCGCTCACATGTTCAATGGACTTTGTAAACCAATGTGTACATAGCCTACTATCTTGGGCCACCAATATTAACCTTTCGTCTCTTGGTTTGAATTTGCCTCTCCTTAATCATTCCTGTGTTTGATCCTGATCAACATGAGGTTCTTCCAGAATTTTTCTGTACTTGCAACTAGATTTATGCATTTTCTGCACTTCTTGCCTTCTCATCAGATCCTTCACCTTATATTCTTTCTTTTGTTTTTGGCACATTCAGTCGCTGCCTGATTTTTATCTACTTCTGGTTTGATTTCCATTCCTGTTTGATGCCAATATGCTTCTGCTAGACTAAGCAGAGAAGTCATCTTAGATTTATTCTCTTCATGTTTCAAAACTTTCACTACGTTTGGGTCTTGTGAAGTCAGCAGATATGTGTGCAGTCCCACGATTGCAGATCTATACATGTAATCAATTCCAAGGAGGCCCATCCCTCCTCCAGAATGGGGAATATATAATCTTGGTATGCACTGATTATTATAAATAATTTGGTGAGCATGAAGCATCCTTCTTGTTTTCCTGTCTTATCTATCCAACACATTTTGGGGCCAATAAATCACTCCAAAACTGTAAGTTATGACAGGAAGAGCAAATTGGTTTAGAGCTTGAATTTTGTTCCTAGATGTCAACACTGTTTTCAGGATTAATTTAAGTCTTCTAAAGTATTCCTTACTAAGTTTCATTCACATTTGGTCATGCTTTAGTGTTGATCCGTCAGCAGCTCCTAAATATTTATACACTCCTCTTGCTCAAGTTCCTTTATAGGTTCATAGGTGTGTACTAGGCTAATGGCCCTGGAGCCTTTACAAGCCTAGCCCATAGGATTTGGAACTGAGCTTAAGGTCATGGTTCTGACACCAGTTGTTGGTATTAATGAAGCCTTTCTGCAGGATGTCAACATCACTTGGGGAGTTAATAATAGCTCCCAACTTGCAATCATCTGTGAACTTTGTCAGCCAGTGTCCCTTTGAGTTGGCCTGGACTTCAGAGAAGTAGATACCAAACAGGAGAGGACCCAGAACTGAACTCTGTAGGACTCCACGTGTGACTGGTCGGCAGTCTGACTTGCAGTCACTGACTTTCACACTATGGGTTTTATCTGTGAGCCAGTTTGTGATCCACCTAGTGATATAGGGATTGATGCCTAGCTTAATGAGTTTTTCTATGATTCCTGAGTGGGGAATGGTGTCAAAGGCCTTGGCTAGATCAAGGTAGGCTGTATGGACCACATTGCCTTCATCCACAGCTCTGGTGACTGACTCAAAGAAGTCAACCAAGTTCAGCAGGCATGATCTACCCTTCACAAAACCAAACTGTGTGGGATGATGATGCACTCCATAGCTTTGTATATCAGACTCATCAGGCTAATGGAGCGATAGTTCCCAGGGTCTGTAGTCGCTCCTCCTTTGTGGAGAGGGATGACTGTAGCAGTGCACCATTTGGTAGGGACAAAGCCTGAAATGAGACTGTGATTGAACAGGGCACACAGGTGTGGTGCCAGTTCACTCTATAGTTCATATAGAACACAGCCAGGGATATTGTCAGGTCCCATAGAAGCTGTATCCTTGGCCTTGGACAGTGCTGTTTTAACATGTGCAGCAGAAATACTGGATTATATCACATTCTTGTCCCAAACTGATGTTTTCTTGGTGCTGCAGTTTTTCTTCTTTAAAGGTTGCTTTTGCACATTTATCAAGACCAAATGATGTACATGGTTGGCCTTCACAAAGCTACACATCCTGAGGTCAGTGAGAAATGTGCAATAATATGAATAACACCCCCTATGGATAACTGAGGCTTCCAATCTCAGAGTTGGTATATATAAGTAGGGGGGTGTAGGGGGTGAAGCCCCCCACATAAGGAATAGTTTGTAGTGTTTGTGTGTTTTGTGTTGTGTATTGGAAGAATGGTTATGTGCTGCTTTACTGGTTGGTGTTAGAATGACTGAAGAGGTGTGGTTTTGTTTGCTACGGTGAAGTGTCAGTTTGCGCGGGTGAGTGGATGGCCAAGTGTTGCTGTTCGTAACTCCATTTTCGGAATTATGGGCTTTCTGTGTTTTTTGTGTTCGATGTAATGTAATTTGGGATTTTGTTTGTTCGATGTTCTGATATAAACCCGTTTTAAATCATCAACAAAGAGAAGATAAGTCTTTACACCTTGTTGTTTTCCAGAAGCCAAATTATAGCCATGGTTAAGTAGACAGCTTAATGGGTTAAGGGCAAGACAGAATAGTAGTGATGCCAAATAGTCACCCTGGAACATCCCTCATTTGAATTTTTATCCCTGGGATAATAATTTGTCCTTTATCATGGATTAATTGCAAACTGGTCTGCCACTGTTTCATGGTCACTGTAATGTAGTTAATCAGTGTTTGATGTATCTTATACATTTTTAAGCACTCTTTTATTCATGAATGTGGAACACTATCAAATGCTTTTTTTAGTAAATCCATGCCATACTTAGATTCTTCCCCTTTATACAGTTCTCCAGTATGACCAGTATTATGACTCTAACTGAGAGAGTGTTTCAATGATACCTGAGTGGGGTATCATGTCAAAAGCTTAAAAGCTTTGGCCAGGTCAAAATAGGTGGTATGCACTGTCTTACCTTTGTCCAAGGCTTTCATGACTTTCTGGAAGAAGTCCACTAGGTTTAATCAGCATGATCTACCCTTGACAAAGCCAAATTGGATTGGGTCTACAGTTTGAAGGTCGCCTATGTCCTTGTTCATAAGGTCCATGATGATTCGTTCCATGGTCTTGCAGATGAGACTGGTTAGACTTATGGGTCAATAGTTCCCAGGGTCTGTTGATGGCCCCACTTTGTGCAATGTGATTATTGCTGCTGTTCTCTACTCTGCTGGAACAATGCCAGCTCTCAGGCTATGGTCTGCTGGAACAATGCCAGTTCGCAGGCTATGGTTAAAGACAGCATTAAAGAGTAAGCATCCTAGAATGTTATCTGGTTCCATTGATGCTGTGCTTTTGGCCTTGAAGAGTGCAGATAAGACCTGATCTCTAGAGATACTAAGCAGAGGACTGGTGTCAGGTATGCTTTGAGGTATGGCCAGTGGGGCCAGGGGGATGAAGTTTGCACCAAATCTGTCAGCTAGTACGTTGGCAATTTCCTCCAGTGGAGCATGAGTGGCACCATCTATTACCAGTTCTGCACAAAGCTGGGCATTCCCTTTTAGATTTTGGATGTAATTAATGAATGCCTTATGATCATCCTTAGCTAGGGATGCTATTTTAGATTTATATTTAGCTTTATAGGATTTCACCAGATTTCTGATTTGCTTGTTCAAGCTGAAGAGGGAATTCTTCCCCTTCTGAGTCAGTTCTCTCTTATTCATAGGCATCAGTTTCTTCCTCCTGTTATATAATCTGTTTATGGCTTGTTTTTTCGGAAGGACCTAGTTTTGATCTAATCAGGTACAGCTGAGTTTATACAGCTGCTTAAATGTTGTACAGGGCACTTGAATACACCTCTGGATAGGAGTAACTGTTGTTTGTTAGTGTGGGGGATATAAAACTTTTTATACAACAGCTTAGTAGTCTGAATTTAGCTTTGGGAAAAGTACTTCAGTTTTTTTTGCTCCTGTGGGGGTTTCAGGTCCAATAGTTACTTCGAACGAGACAGTTTTATAGTCTCACCTTACCAGAGAAGGCATCATACAGGAGAAGTGCAGTGACTCCCCATGTTGGTAAGTACTATGTCTAAGATGTTTGAGACCCTTGTGGGGGTGCCGACTATTTGTTCTACAGCATTTGAATTAACAAAGTCCAGGAACCTCTGGGTGAGTGTGTTTGCACTTATATATATATATATATATATATATATATATATATATATATATATATATATAAATATATATCTCACCCAGTTGATGGAAGGATAGTTGAAATCACCATGACTAAGGTGTTGGGCTTTATGGAGTGTGATTCCAGTAAGTCCAGGTAGGTGGTGTGCTTTTCTTGGTTTATGGTAGGGGACCTATAGCTAGCAATGATGTGGTAGGGTATTTTGCCTAGAGTTAATTAGACACATAGTAGTTCAAGAGAGTCATACTATGTGACCAGGCTCGAGGTGTACTTGGCTTTAATGAAGATGGATACCTCTCCACCTCTCCACCTGTGATTTTTTCACACTCAATTTGAGGTTTGAACGTGTGGAAGGCATTGGAGCCATGCATGGCCAAGGTGATCTCTGCAGCCTTGCAACCATGCCTCAGTGACTTGACAGATGTCAGCATCTTGCAAGCTGAGGAGTGCTTCCAGGGGGTGCAGCTTCATGTTTAAACTTCTAGCATTAAGCAGCAGAGCCTTGAGTTTGCCTCGGGTGGATTTTGTTACATTTGAAATGTTATTGTTTTGACACTATCTAAAAAAGGCACAATGGGTGAAGCAAGCACCTTTGCCAGTATCTGAAAGCCTAGAGGATACAGGTGCAGACCATCTCTGAGAAGACAGTGTGGCCTGTCGACCGTGTCATCCCAGGTTGACAGATACTGGATCCCCCTGGACTGACACCAGAAGTTAAAGCAATTGTTGAAATTGATAGTTTTTTGCTTATACTGTGGCATCATCCTAGGAGATAGTAGAATGCTACCCTGTGTGAGAGATGTAAGTACACTATGAAATTGGAATCATTTCTCTCCTATAACAACTAACCAGATACCAAACAGCTTGTCAGTCCAAACTCTTCACCTCTCACACAAAGTAAAGCCACAACACATAGACAAACATATACAGCGGTACTCACTAGAAGTCTACCAAAAGTTCAGAGGCTAGGACAGTCTGAGAGTTTAGTCATGTCTCTCTTCATATAGTCCAGAGATGTATGTTTCAAGTCATTCACCCCAACATGAACTATGACTGAGTCATAACGGTACTTGTTGAGTGACTTGAGTGCATGCATTATCTGATGGATCCTGCCACCTGACAGGCAGATGACCGTGACCTGCCTGATGACGGGAACATCTGTGTGTCCCACTAAGGAGTAATCTATGACCAGGACATTTAGTTTAGAGGTGTTTTGTCTTAGGGCCTTATTTGCTGAGACATATTTGTATGTGTTATTATGTATAGTGGTTTATATTTCCCTAACAGTGTGTGCACTTTGTTTAAATTTGGGAGGTCTCTGAACTTCTGCATATGGCAATATACTATTGAATTTTTTTTATATATTTGTGTATAAATGTTATTTCATAGATTTTTTTTTCATTATTGGAGTTTATTAATAATTTTGTTATGTTTTTAACAGGGATTATGCCACTTTAAGTAGGTCTGTTCTTATGAAGGATTTTTGTCACATGATTTTTTTATCACATGATCTATTTAGGATTTAAATTGTGCTTTTTTTAGATTTGAATTATCTGATGAAGTTTTGTAAGTACAAAACGAAATAGCTTATCATTACTGAGTATTTATTGTGAAATAAAAGGAATGTTGTAGCAGGAACGTTGTTTCAGGGTCGCATTGTTTTATTGCTGTGAATCTAATTTGTTCTTAGATCTTAGAAGAGCCAAGTCAAATTTCCTCAGAACACTGTTTGGCTAAGTGATTTGCTTAGAGTCTTACAGTATGTAAATGATGCCAAGGGACTGAAACTCTAGACTGTATGAAGCAACTTGTTAACAGTTCATAACCTTAACCGTCTATGCTAACTGGCACAAATAATGATAGGATGACAGAAGCTATACTGTCTAGATAAAGAAGGATAATATATATTTTATTATTTTCCATAAAATGTAAGCAATCAGCGGTACTCACCAGGAGGAAAGATGCCTCTGGAGAGATGGTCTTGCCATCCCTCGAGTATATTAAGGTTTTTTCGGGATTTTAAAGCTGCCATTTCAGGTCCTTCATCTTTGGAGCCTGTGGGGGACTTTGACAGACAGGACTGCACATATATAAATGGGCAATCCCTCGCTTGCACCACATGACTTGACACAAGACTCACAAAGTTATACATGAAGACTACCTTCATAAATGGCATGACTCCTTGAGCACAGGCCATTTCTGATTTGTGCCAAGACAACTCTGATAAAGATGACCCTTTTTTATTTATTTAATTTTTATTTGTTAACTGAGTATGCAGACTAGCCCAGAGACCATTTTATCTAGCTCCCTATTGAAATGTTGGTACTGTTCTCCTTTAAACTTTTTTTTTGCTGGGGGGGAGTAAGATCTCAGGTTACCTTTTAGCCACATCCTGAGCCCAAGACTTTCACATATTATAACACTGAGAAGAAATACATATGTACGTCACAGAGACAATTTATAATCAGTAAAGGGTATAATAACTTTGTATAGGTATGGTAATACACTTTTGAACAATACAGAGTATGATATTTAAAGTAATTATAGCAAAGCAAAAAACTTTAAAATGTCTTCAAGCATGTACCTTATAATTAGTAGCATGTTAAAGACCTGAAGCAAATGAGGGAGACGGCACAGACAAAAATATAAAAGGATAATCAGGAATGTTCTGCAAAACTTAAAAAACTTACTCGATTATCCTTTTATTTTGTCTGTTCTGACTCCCCGAATGTAAAAAGTCTTTTTTATATTCAATAAAAAAAAAAAAAAAAAAGAAGAAGCAGCGGAGATCTTCCTTTCTCCATTGGTCCATCTGCACAGCACTGATGTACTGTGTAAGCGTGGGAGCACAAGTCCCATACACATGCATGGTACATCAAAAAAAGCCTCAGGATACCCGCAAAATGTGGAAGGGCAGCATGGACGGATTATACAAAGACAATATTTAAGAAAAGTATTTCTTTTCTTAAATAATGTCATTGTATAATAACAATAACTCATGGCTTTGTTTGGTCAGTTGGGCTTCTCCCTTGTGACCAAACCACTACAACTGTGGGTAAATCCAGCATTACCCACACCCATTTGTGGGTTATTGTTTAATTATACAATGACCCCCCCATTAGTATTCCAAAACATGCACGCTGATTGGTCAGCGTGCCCGTTGTAAATCAGACTTATACTAATGGAAAAAAGTCAGGTCACCTGGACTTTTTCCATTAGTATAAGTCTTGATTTTTTTTGTGTTTTTGGTATCAACGGAGAACGGAAGAGCTCAGTTACTGTAATCTCGCTATGTTAAATGAGTTTAACATAGCGAAATATCTTAAAAAAAAAATAGCAATGGAGATCTTCCTTTCTCCATTGCTTTTTTTAAAGATATCTCGCTATGTTAAACTCTTATAACATAGCGAGACACATTTAAAAAAGCAATAGAGATCTTCCTTTCACTGTTGTTTCCACACACAGCTCTGATGTACTGCCTAAGCATACACATACGCAGTACATCAGAACTGCCGCAGAATACTGGACAGCTGCAGAAGGGCAGCATGGAGGCATTATACAATGAAAAGTAAGTATTTTTTTCTTAAATAATGTCATTGTATAATAGCAATAACCCACTTCTGGGTGTGGGTAATGCTGTATTTACCCACGGTTGTCTTTGTTTGGCCACTCGGGCTTCGCCCTCGTGACCAAACCACACCAACCGTGGGTAAATCCAGCATTACCCACACCCAGGCATGGGTTATTGCTTAATTATACCATTTCTAGAAGATAAATAACCTGATGTAGCCAATCAGTGACTGAAAGAGTGAAAATGACCTTGGATGTCAACACTGTGTAACTTCTTCATTAGTTGTGAGCTCAGACTGCAGAAATCCTGGCTCCAACCTTTCCTTCTAAAGTTCCTCCAAAATGATTCAACTAAAAAACAGTTTTATTCTAAATACATTACATTAAGCCATAATTCTTTTACAGACTTTAATTTTGATTTCTTGCCTACCTTCTCTGAAATAAAAAGTTAGACTGCAGTACATTTTCCAGGGCATACAAAACTCGGGCTTATGTGACAAGGGATGCTTGATGCAGATATGGCTCAGGGGGAACAAAAAAACAAACAAAATGTTAACATTTCTTTACTTCTTCTCTTTCAGCTGTTCCCGTTAGGGATCGCCACAGCGGATCACCTGTTTCCATTTCTTCCTGTCCTCTGCATCTTGCTCTGTCACACCAACCACCTGCATGTCCTCTCTCGCCACATCCATAAACCTTATCTTAGGCCTTCCTCTTTTCCTGTTACCTGGCAACTTCATCCTTAGCATCCTTTTCCCAATATACCCAGCATCCCTCCTCAGCACATATCCAAACCAATGCAATCTTGCCTCTCTGACTTTGTCTCCAAACCGTCCAACCTGAGCTGACCCTCTAATATTCTGATTCCTAATCCTGTCCATCCTTGTCACACCCAATGCAAATCTTAACATCTTTAACTCTGCCACTTCCAGCTCTGACTCCTGCCTTTTTGTCAATGCCACTGTCTTCAACCCATATAACATAGCTGGTCTCACTACCCTCTTGTAGACCTTCCCTTTCACTCTTACTGGTACCTGTCTGTCACAAATCACTCCTGACACTCTTCTCCACCCACTCCATCCTGCCTGTACTCTCTTCTTCACCTCTCTTACACACTCACCATTACTCTAAACTGTCGATCCCAAGTATGTAAACTCATCCACCTTTGCCAACTCTACTCCCTGCATCCTCACCATTCCTCTATCCTCCCTCTCATTCACACACATATAGTCTTTCTTAGTCCTGCTGACCTTCATTCCTCTCCTCTCTAGAGCATATCTCCACCTCTCCAGGGTCTACTCAACCTGGTCCCTACTCTCCCTACAGATCACAATGTCATCTGCAAACATCATAGTCCATGGGGACTCCTGTCTGATCTCGTCTGTCAACCTGTCCATCACCATTGAAAATAAGAAGGCTGAGAGCTGATCCTTGATGTAATCCCACCTCCACCTTTAACGGATCTGTCTCTCCCACTACAGACTTTACCACTGTCACACTACCCTTGTACATATCCTGTACCACTCTTACATACTTCTCTGCCACTCCTGACTTTCTCATACAATACCACAGCTCCTCTCTAGGCACCCTATCATATGCTTTCTCCAAGTCCACAAAGACACAATGCAACTCCTTCTGACCTTCTCTATATTCCTCCATCAACACTCTCAGAGTAAACATCGCATCTGTAGTGCTCCTTCCTGGCATGAAACCATACTGCTGATCACTAATCATCACCTCCCTTCTTAACCTTGCTTCCACTACTCTTTCCCATAACTTCAAGCTGTGACTGATCAGTTTTATCCCTCTGTAGTTACTTCAGCTCTGCACATCACCCTTATTCTTAAAAATAGGTACCAAAACACTTTTTCTCCACTCCCCAGGCATCCTCTGACTTTCCAAGATTTCATTAAACAATCTGGTTAAAAACTCCACTGCCATCTCTCCTAAGCACCTCAATGCTTCCACTGGTATGTCATTTGGACCAACAGCCTTTCCATTCTTCATCCTCTTCATAGCTGTCCTTACTTCCTCCTTGCTAATCCATTGTACTTCATGATTCACTATCCCCACATCATGCAACCTTCTCTCCCTTTCATTCTCTTCATTCATCAGCCCCTCAAAGTACTCTTTCCATCTGCTCAACACACTCTCTTTGCTTGTGAGTATGTTTCCTTCATTATCCTTTACCACCTTTACCTGCTGCACATCTTTCCTAGCTCGGTCCCTCTGTCTAGCCAATTGGTACAGGTCCTTTTCTCCCTTTTTAGTGTCCAACCTTTCATACAACTCTCCATATGCCTTGTCCTTAGCCTTCACCACCTCTCTCTTTGCCATGCTCCTCATCTCCTTATACTCCTGTCTACTTTCTTCATCTCTCTGACAATCCCACTTCTTCTTCGCCAGCCTCCATTTCTTTAGTGTCATGACATTATAGCATTATCGAGGAGACAGAGTAAAGTATTAGCTGTAATGAGACACATACACTATAGTGCATGTTTAGTTCTCACATAATTTAGAGGGGCAAGGAGAAATAAACATTTTAATCTTCAGAAAATGGTGGACATAGTATAATAAGCATAAGAAAGGCAGGGGAGGAGTCATGAAGTTTTTATTCCCTCCTTGCAAGTACAATTGCTCCTTTGGGCTTTCCTCTCAGGCTCAAACATGCTAGTCATGAGTGAATACCTGCATAACTCCCACTCCGGGCATTTATTACCCCTAAAGTAACCTGGGGTGAGAGGGTAGGGTGCTGCTCTGCCACAGTGATAAAATGTCACTGCTGCTTTCAAGTGCCACATCTGGTCTAATAATAGGAAGAGCTCAGAGACACTACTAATAGAACAGCACTATGACCGGCAGGAAAGGATACTGTCACAGCTGTAGGTGAACAGGAGTCAGAGACACTACTAATAGAACAGCACTATGACCGGCAGTAAAGGATACTGTCACAGCTGTAGGTGAACAGGAGTCAGAGACACTACTAATAGAACAGCACTATGACCGTCAGTAAAGGATACTGTCACAGCTGTAGGTGAACAGGAGTCAGAGACACTACTAATAGAACAGCACTATGACCGGTAGTAAAATATACTGTCACAGCTGTAGGTCAACAAGAGTTTACTTGCTGAAAGAGATGCCTTTGAAACCATTGATGAATATGAAAATGTACTCTGAATGAAGTCACTGTGTGGAAAATCTGCCAGTGTGCCGCAATGTCCTTGCAGGTGACTTTTATTTAGTAATGGAGTACATGACACACAGCCCTCTGCATTTGGAGGTTTTGCTTTCCACAGAAACTTCAGATTTAAAAATTTCCAGCAAACTTTCAGTTTCTGCCTGCTGTATAATTTGAAAGACTGGACCAGGTCAAACCCACTCCCTCCATCTCTCCAACTTTCCATTTCATTTCAAACATTTCTCACAGCTAAATGTTAGGACACTATATTTGGGAAGCATATAGAGGCAGATAACCTTCCCTATCATCATCATCTTCATCATCATCATTGTTGTTGTCAGTGATCGCACAGTTGGAGGGTGATTTCTAATAACAAGTTGACAACCTTGACTCCCATTTGTTGCATCTATCATTGGGTATCGTTCCTTCTGTACTTAATATAATCCTCAACAAACTGGTCTGGCTTTTTTGGTTCCTTGCATATTGGAAATCATCAGAGGATGTAGCATACACAGGAGAGATACACCATACTTGAAGGTAGGAGAAAGAGAGCCATTAAGCAGTTATAGCTCTGTGTGTGATTGCTTCTCAGTTTACAACCCTTGCATGTGTGCATCTGTACAGTTTATCCAACATTTCATTGCTGACAGCCTGCTATGATTAAACCAACAAGATTTCTGTTGTGACTTCAGTAACCCAGGTGCAAATACTGAATTGACAAGTGCTTAGGTTCATAGGTTCAGTCTAGCCATGTATGCCAAACCTCTGGCAAGTTCTGATACCCTTGATAAGTGTAAGTAGGGGTCTGGGAGATGAAACATTTGCAAACAGGGGGCCTGGGAGATGAACCATTTACAAGTTGCCTGTATCCATTACAGACATAGGTACCAAACCAGGGATACATTTCCTGTTCGCCATCCAATTGTCCAAGTTGCACTTGAACTGGGTTAGAGGGAGGAACTCTGCTTCACATGGATGGAGACCCTGTTCTAGAGAAGGGGTACTTACTGGGATACATACCTGTCTCTCCAGCAGATCCTATTTATGTCTCCAGCAAGGTTTAAGTCTTTAGTACGGGTAATTCTGGTGATGTTTGTTTGGTGGATGTGTAGGAAATCCATCAGAGTGGGATCTGACACTGCCCTGTATGACAGACATAGATCTCCCCTCAAAAGCTGGTAGGAGACAGAATACAGGGATAGGGCCTTGAGGTGGTCTGCATAGGACATTTTACTTATGCCCTGTATTCTTTTAGCGAGGAAGGTCTGTGGACATTCCAATTGTTGGATATGCCTGGTTAGGTGCATACCAAAGGGGGCATTGTACTCACGGATAGGTTTGATGAATGCTGAATACAGTGGAACAATGACTTTCTTAGACTTGGATGCCATACCTTTATTTATAAGTTGCGCAACATAGAATGATTTCCTCACTACTGTAGACATGTGATGGTCAAAGGCTAGATTACTATCTATTTGTGTCCCTACATCCCTGATCATTGGGTCAACTCTAAGGGGTGTGTTGTCAATATGATAGTTACCAGGGGTGGATGAATCCCCAAAGGATGCTGTTATACATTTCTTAACATTTAGTTTTAGCCCATGGCTGAGATACCAGTTGTTTGTCTGTGTCAGCCCCTCTGGAGAACATTTGTGTCAGTGTGGGATGCAATGACAGTTTTTAATTTGCAATCATCTGCAAATTTACTCAGCCAGAGACCACTGACATTGGCCTTGACTTTAGAGAAGTAAATGCCAAAAAGAAGTGGCACAAGGACTGATCCCTGAGGGACACTTGTGACTGGCCTCTTTGTAAAGGTGGCCTACCCAATTCTAACTTCCTAGGTCCTCTCTGTGAGCCAGTTGGCTATCCACTGGGTGATATACAAGTTCGTACCTAACCTCTTGTGTTTGTCAACAATGCCCAAGTGGGGTGTTGTGTCAAATGCCTTGGTCAGGTCAAGGTAGGCAGTGTAAACCACTTTCCCTCAAACAAGTCCACCAGACTGAGTAGGCATGATCTGCCTTGATGAAACCAAACTGGTTTGGGTCCAGTGTCTGAAGGTTTACTATATCTCTATTGATCATTTCCATAATTCTTTCCATGGCTTTATGTATAAGAATAGTGAGACTTATGGGTCTGTAGTTTCCAGGGTCTGTAGATGGCCCACCTTTGCGCAAAGGGATGACTGTTGCTGTTCCCCCATTCATGAGGCATGAAGCCTGTTTGGAGGCTACAGTTAAATAGTAATTCCAGAGGCCCTGATAGGTCATGTTTCATACTATTTAGAAGGCATCCTGGGATATTGTCTGGGCCCATTGGTGCAGTGTTCTGGGTCTTAGACAGAGCAGTAAGGACCTGCTCCCTAGTGATACTAGGGGGAGTTATATTTGATGGTATTTCCTGAGGGAAGGTTGAGCGGGGGAGAGAGGGGTAAAGTTGGAACTGACTTTATCAGCCAGGAGGTTTGCTATATCTTCTGGCTCAGTACAAGTGACAATATTTACAATGAGCTCTGCACACAATTGTGTATTGTCTTTGAGGTTGTGGACATAGCTAAAGAATGCTTTTTGGTTGTCCTTGGCCTGGGAGGCCAAACTTACCTCAAATTTGGCTTTGGTAGACTTTATTTGTCCACTGAGTTTGTTTAGTTTGATGAGAGTGCTTTTATCATGCTGGGTGCTGCCACTCCTAATTTTTGCCATGATTTCTTCCTCCTGTTATACAGCCTATTGATTTTGTGATTCCACCAGGGGGGCTTGTTTTTTGAGTTAGTTCTGTACTTCTTCATGTCGGTACAGCTGCCTCTGTGCAGTTATTAACATGCTTATAAGGGTTTCTTTGAACAGGTTTTCATAGGCAGTAGTGTTGTCAGGGTTTATGGGGACGTAAAATTGTTCCAGGTTATGACTTAATAGCAGGAGGCTATCCTTAGAGTAGTTCCTGAATATTCTAGGTTTAGCTGGGTGTCCAGGTTTTATTTTTACTTCAAAGGAGACCATTTTGTGGTCTGACCTTACCAGGGAAGACATTACAGTAGGGGGTGTGTAGCACTCTGCCATATTAGTGAGGACTAGATCCAATATGGTTGCATCCCTACTTGGTGTATTAACTATCTGGTCCAGGGAGTTTGTATTTACGAAATCCAGAAATTTCTGTGCCTGTACGTTTGGTGTCATATACTGGGTTGGATGGTTAGTGTTTCTAATAAGTTTAAATACATGTTATGAGTTTTCTGGGTCATGGAGGGGGCCTATAGTTTGCAAGGAAGTGGTATTGGATTTTGCCTATGGTGATTTGAACATGGAGCAGCTCAAGTGCATTGTCCTGTTTGACCAGCCTTGAAGTTAATTTATTTTTGATGTAAATAGAGACACCTCCATCTTTAGTCCCTGCCTGTGAAGTAGCTGGCCTAAATGTGTGGAAGGCATTATAACCTTGCACTGTTGGTGTGCTCTCCATGGCTTTAAACCATGTCTCAGTGACCGCATAGATGTCAGCATTCTCTAGAGTGAAAAGGGCTTCTAGGGAGTGGAATTTTTTGTTTAGACTCCTAGCATTGAGCAATAATGCCTTATAGATTTTCTTGGTTTAGATTTGCTATGTCGGAAGTACTTTCAGTTTGGCATTGTCTAAAAAAGGCATTATGGGGGAAGACAGTGTTTTAGCTAATATTCAAAAGCCTACGGGGGAGGTGTAGACCATCCTTGGCAAAGCAGCATGGTCTGTTGACCATCTCCTTCCATGCTGACAAATATTGTACCCCCTTAGTGCTGTCCCTAAATTACTTGAAAGGGAAGCAGGGAGTAATGGGTGGTTTAAAATCTGTTGGAAATATTCTAACTCTACGAATTGTGCTTTAATTTTGGAATTTCTGTCTTCTCTAACCCTCACCTTGAATATGAATGCTTCATTTAAATGCTCATTCTCTGGTCATTCATGTTAAGTAAACATAATCCTACTCTCTTGGGTGTGCTGCAGCCTCTGTCCATGACTAACTATGTAGCAATGCTGTGTGGCATCTAATGCTGCCTTGTCCTAGTTCTGTTAACTCTTGATTTTAATAGAAAACCTTCAGAAAGAACTAAATTATTTAACTTTTGATATCCACAACTTCAGTAAAGATTAAAAAGGAAAACAATGGGAGGGTGGCCTAATGGTTAAGGTGTTTGCCTTACAAACACAAGGTACAGGGTTTGAGTCTCACAAGGGATAATTGGCTAGGCTTAAAATGGCTCGCAAGGGCAGTTAGCTTAGTATGAATCTATGAAATCTATGAAAATAATGTCTAGTAGAGTTAATATTGGTCGGGACTGCCATGCCTTAACACTCAGAGGGACAGCTTCACGTATAACACCATACATACCTGTAACAGTAATAACCCCCACTGTTAACCTGTTACCTAGCAACCACTCATAAAATGTGCACTATGAAACAGACTGTATAAATATAGTTAGTAAATGTAGCACACGAGGTTCCAATATACTTTCAATTAACTTCAGTAATTGTGATGAAGTGGGCATGCATTGTTAATTTTTTATTAGTTATTAAGTCTTGCATAAAATTTGCTTCTGTCTTCATTACTGTAAAAGCCCAAAACTAATGAAAGTAGTCTTCCATTAGAAAAAGAAAAAAGAAAAGAAACTAAAAGATTGCTTCCTTCTTGGCTAGAAGGACTATAATTCAGTGATTAAGGCAGTGTGTTGCAAATTCAGAAACTTAAATTTTGTTCTTATTATCTCATTTATTAATTTATTAATGGGGTGTAGAACTTTACTCACTTATGATTCAATTATACCAAATGACAATGTTGCAATTGCATTCAAGCAATACAAAACAGTCCAAGGGCTGAAAAAAATAATAAATTAGTTAAGGCAACTCAGCAGATTGACAAACTAGTTAGGATTTACTCAAAATAAATGTATAATTATACAATGACCCCCCATTAATATTCCAAAACGTGTACGCTGATTGGCCAGCGTACCCATTGTAAATCCGACTTATACTAATGGAAAAAGGTCTGGTCGCCCGGACTTTTTCCATTAGTATGAGTTTTTACTTCTTTTTGTGTTAGGCAGCAACGGAGAATGGAAGAGCTCCATTACTGTAATCTCGCTATGTTAAACGAATTTAACATAGCGTGATATTTAAAAAAAACCCAATGGTGATCTTCCTTTCTCCGTTGCTTTTTTTAAAGCTGTCTCGCTATGTTAAACTCGTTTAACATAACAAGACAGCTTTAAAAAAGGGAACGGAGATCTTTCTTTCTCCGTTGCTTTTTTTAAAGATACCTCGCTATGTTAAACTTGTTTAACATAGCGAGACAACTTTAAAAAAGCAACAGAGATCTTCCTTTCTTTGTTGCTTCCTCTACATACAGCTCTGATGTACTGCGTAAGCATATGCATGCGCAGTACATCAGAACTGGCCCAGGATACCGGATAGCTGTGGAACGGCAGCATGGAGGCATTATAGAATGCCATTATTTAAGAAAAGTAAGTATTTTTTTTCTTAAATAATGTCATTGTATAATAGCAATAACCCACTTCTGGGTGTGGGGAATGCTGGATTTACCCACGGTTGTCTTTGTTTGGTCACTCGGGCTTCGCCCTCATGACCAAACCACACCAACCGTGGGTAAATCCAGCATTACCCACACCCAGACGTGGGTTATTGCTTAAATATATCCTCTAGGAGATGGCACATTAAAATACTGTATGACCATGAACAAGTAGTGTAACCTTCTTTGTTTGTCCTGTAGAACAATGCCAGAGATAATTTCCAATACACTCTGCTGATGAATGTTAAACAGATCCCAAATTAGTCAGTGGTGGGGGGTGTGCAAATTACTATATAATTGTAACATATATGTAGTGCACGGAGCACCATGATTATTCTCCAATATCGAGAAAAACACAAGTTAGTGAAGCGCTACTCTATACTGCGGTGGTGGTGCTGCGGTAGTGTTGTCGCCTCACAGTAAGACGTTGTCCCGTTTGATTCTCAGCTAGAGCGTCTTCTGTGTGGAGACATGCGTGAATGGGTGTACCTTCGTTGAAGGTTGTGCGTCAGAGCCGGCAACTCGTCATGTAAAAATCTACTACCAATCATTATCGGACCGGAGTTCCACTGTGGCGACCCCTAACCGGGAAAAGCCGAACGACACAACAAGTTAAGCGCTACTCTAGCATGAGACACAATATTAACAACACTGGGAAAGGTACTTAATAATTGTTAATTACCTTTTTAAGCACTGTTAATATTGGATCTCATATTAGGAAACTAGTACTTAAGAGTGCCAACTAATAAAAAGACAGAGACAGTAGTAGAAACAGCTTTGTTTCTGCCTGCCTATGAAGTGTCCCTGAGTTCAGTTCATAATTTTACCCTATCCCCCATAAACATGTTTGAATTTCTGGCCAATCAGTGAGGATAACAGAGTGTCAAAATGCCAGAAACAGAGTTTAACCATTCCTATTATTCAGAAACAGACACAGTTGCAAAAGCTCTCATCATCTGCATATGCCTTTCCAAGCATGCAGTGCAACAGCAAAACCGAGTTCTGGCTGTTAGGCCCTTGGCAGTATGCAAAATGTACCTAATTCAAAGGGACCATTAATAGGATTATCAAATACTTCAGAGACATTAACCCAGTCTTTGTTAATATCTAGAAAACATACAGCATGTCATAATCAGATGAAGGAGCTGCATTTAGCACTTTTTAAATTAATTGTTCTATGAGTGGAGGTGCTACTGTAGTATAAATTGTTTTGAGATCTGCTATAAATAGAATAATTGTTCAGGGGTAGCCAGTGACTGAAGAGACTTCATGTTATTTTTTATGTGCAGCTTTTTGTACAGAATTTGAAGTGCAAGGATCTTTCAGTCTTCTTCCATCTTTTGTTGCCTCTGTGCTTTTGCAGAAATGGTAGTGCTTGTTCTGCTAAACTGTGTACATGGAAAATGTAGTACTTCCTGGTGAAACAAGTCAGTGCATGGTTTGCAGCAGGAAACTGGCAGGAATGCCGAAATAAAGAGTTCACAGAAATAAATCTTGGTGGATTCTGGGTGATGTAATGAAATTTGTTATGGAGGCATACCTCTCAACTGTACAAATTTTCACAGAAAGTCCAGATTTTTGCCTTATATTTTTGGTCTGTTTTTTGTAAAATCGTGGTTTTCTGGCAAATTAGTGGAAAATCCTTAAAAACTAAAGTTAGAAAATAACGACAGACATTTGAGTTTCAGACTTCATTACCCCTAGCTACCATATAGGTGGCAATCCACTGAGCACAGAAAAAGTCATCAGGGATCTGGGGACCCAGGTTGACAGTAGCCTTTCGTTTGACACTCATGTTGCTAAAGTAGTTAGGAAAACCTTCTATATCACCCACCTGATCATGAAGGGATTCACATCTAGATCAAGGGAGGTCATCGTCCCTCTGTACTCATCACTCATTAGATCTATGATTGAGTACAATGCTCCGTTCGGTATGTATCTGACCAGACACCTGCTGCAGCTTGAAAGGCCCCAAAAGTTCCTCACCAAAAGGATAAAGGGTCTCAAAAATATGTCTTATGCTGCCCGACTGAAAGAACTCCAGCTCTATTCAGTCTCATACCGCTTGCTCAGAGGTGACCTGTGCCTGACATATAAGGCCATGTCAAACCCAGATTTGATGAATATGCTTCACCTCAAAAAATCTAGATCCCTCAGAACCACAAGGGCGGGAGACTTAAACCTTGACACGGTTATAAATAGAACGTGCTGGAGGGACAGATTCATCACCCAGAGACTCCCTATGCTGTGGAACAAAATCCCGGTACATGTGAGGCAGAGCACCTCTCTGGCCTTGTTCAAGCGGAATCTTGACCAATGGATGGGAGATTGCAGATATACCCCAGGGATTACTTCAGTGTCACTGTTTGACAGAGGCACAGCAAAATGATAGGCATAGTTTTTATTCAAACTAAAGGGGTGGCGAAAGCCACATAACTATGGGCTAGGCTTATAAATGCCCTTGGGCAGATAGCCTAGTATGAACCTATGAACCTATGAACCTATGAACCTATAACCTTCACAAATTCATGCTAATGCAAAACCTGTTATTCTATCAACTTTCTAAGTTTGTAAGAGCAATTTTTAAAAAGTGTCCCTATTTTTGGCCCTTTGTCCCACTTTTATCTATGACTTTGTCCAGATTTCTTGCTCTAAGAGGTTGAGAGATATGTGTGGAGGCCTGATGAACTAGAAGGATAGCATGCCTGTGATGCCCCTTTGCAGAAAGTTCTAAGTTACCTGAACAAAGCAAAGTTGCATGGTAATGTAATTAAAAAACAGAGACTGAGGTTCAAGCACGACCATGGTACAAAAACACTGGGTTCATCTGGAGTCTCAGGTGCGAGCGAGTAGGGTTGGTGAGTAGTAGATAGTTGGCTTGTATGTTGGTGGCCCTAATCAAGCAGGAGAAATTTAAGTCATAGCATGAGAAGGGCAGAATAAGCACTGTCACCTCAGTGGGCATCCAGGGTCCACCTAAACTGGGAGTGAAATGGTATGTACTCACCACAAGGAACTAGGCCACAGTCCACCACCCCATTGGTATCTATACTACTGAACACTGTCCAGCAGACAGTAACCATGATTTCAAGGCTAAGTTTTGAAATATAGTTGTGTAGAACAGAAAGAAACAGCAGTGGAAGAAAGGTACCAAAGGGATGCTGCAGAAATTGCAAAAAATCTTGTCAAAAAAAAAGGTTCCAATGGAATGCTGCAGAAATTGCAAAAAAAAAAATCCCATCAAAAGAAAGGAAGCAATGGAATGCTATAGAAATTGTAAAAAACTCGCTTCAAGAATGATGAATAGCATTAATGAAGTTTTAGGTTTGAATGCCTCCATTATGTCTTTACATAGGTCACGTATGGTTAATAGGTATGGAGAATAGGATGAATGGTAATACCTGAACAGAAATTCTTCATCCAGGGTGGGAACACTCCCAAGAAAGCAGTCTCTGTAGATCAGCAGGTAATCTGCCTGCCTTTGGTACAGAAGAATGTGAGCTTGAATCCCACACTAGGTAGTTGGATTAATTTTCCCGTACTGACAATGCAGCCTGGCATAAGGGGGGAGGGGCCACACTCCTGAGTGTGCTGTCTTCAAATGAAATGCTAAACCAAGGTCCCCATCTACCCAAGTTGGTGGTAGCAAAAGTTGATGTAAAACATCCTACAGCACTTATCAAAAAGAGTAGAGGAAATTCCCTGATGCCCTGGCTTAAATTTCCCTTCGTAGTATAAATACAACCACAGGTCTCCCCTAAAAAGAGGCACATGGCCTAGTGAGACGATCCTAGTCAGCAAAGTCTCTGTAAATAAATTTAATAAATAAAAAAGATGATGATGGTGCCAGATGGGATTCCCAGTACAGCGCTTAATGATTGCATCATTGTACAGCTATGTTGGTGTAATATATTGGGAAGATGTAATTCATGTGCGTAGACTGTATTTAAGGACATTAGCACTGTGAGTTGTATTTCTCCAGTATTGAGCTCTGTAAACAAGCAAATTAACAGCATAACCATGAGAACAAAATGTAGGCACAATCTGTAGTTTTACACTCCATGTTATTCTTTACCAAGAAAGAATGACTGTAGAAATTAATAAATGACCAAAGATGATTTTTCCTGGGTTTAGCAACACCACCATACAGATCCCATTCCTATTATAACTCAGGTTTGGTTGGCATAGTGACAGCAAAGCTTCATGCCCACAGGAGTTTCTTTTAGATCTAGAAGGACAGTATTACACTGCATTAGAGCCAGACGACGTATCAGTGACCTGAATGGAACAATTTTGTACAGCTTCATACTCATGACAGGATTTAGTTTGACTTTCTTGTTCCTTCCCACAGATAATTCCCATTTTGGGAGCAGTCTGGAACTTCATCCCTCACTATTTTGTTCCCCATATGACAGGCTATCTTAACTTATAAGACAAATGCAGGGTTTAAGAAAGTGTCTGCTGATTTATATATTGGCAACAGCCTTTCTCCTAACATGTTCAAATACCAATATGTGTATAAGACCATTATAAAATAGTTTATTTTCAATGAAGAAAAATCATTCAGAGGTTTAGACATATGAAATAAATTGTAAAATAATAATACAGTGGTACTTTGGTAATTATTGTTAATTCGGCAAAACATGTTTAATAGCACTCCACGAGTAAAAACACCACACAAACAGAACACAGTAACGCTGCTACTATTTTCAACACATTTTTGTCGGTATACACTTCTTACTGTGTTCTGTTTGTGGGGTGTTTTTACTCATGGAGTGCTATTAAACATATTTTACTGAACTACTGTGCCTGTTTTTGTGGTTACCAGTGATTGATTGGGCACATAGACCACCTTCTTGTTTATTAATTATTGTTAATTCATTGCAGAAGGCATGATGAGTGATGAAAATGATCAGTACCAAATTAATTTTTCCCATAAGGAATAATGTAAATTGAATTTATCTGTTCGAGACCCCCAGAAGATAAATTATTTTATAACGCATTATATGCATTAATGGAGTTGTATTTTACTAATAAACAGTATACGTTCACTTTAGCTGTTGTATTTTACTAATAAACAATATAAATTCACTAATAAACAGTATAAGTTCACTTTAGCTGTTGTAGTTTGCTAATAAACAATATAAGTTCACTAATAAACAGTATATGTTCATTTTAGCTGTTATATATTACTAATAAACAATATAAGTTCACTAATAAACAGTATAAGTTCACTTTAGCTGTTGTATTTTACTAATAAATAGTATATATTTACTTTAGCTGCTGTATTTTACTAATAAACCATATACGTTCAGTAATAAAGAGTATACGTTCACTTTAGCTGTTGTATATTACTAATACACAGTATAGGTTCACTTTAGCTGTTGTATTTTACTAGTAAATAGTATATATTTACTTTAGCTGCTGTATTTTACTAATAAACAATATACGTTCACTAATAAACAGTATAAGTTCACTTTAGCTGTTGTATATTACTAATACACAGTATAAGTTCACTTTAGCTGTTGTATATTACTAATACACAGTATAAGTTCACTTTGGCTGTTGTATATTACTAATACACAGTATAGGTTCACTTTAGCTGTTGTATATTACTAATACACAGTATAAGTTCACTTTAGCTGTTGTATATTACTAATACACAGTATAGGTTCACTTTAGCTGTTGTATATTACTAATACATAGTATAAGTTCACTTTAGCTGTTGTATATTACTAATACACAGTATAGGTTCACTTTAGCTGTTGTATATTACTAATACACAGTATAAGTTCACTTTAGCTGTTGTATATTACTAATACACAGTATAAGTTCACTTTAGCTGTTGTATATTACTAATACACAGTATAAGTTCACTTTAGCTGTTGTATATTACTAATACACAGTATAAGTTCACTTTAGCTGTTGTATATTACTAATACACAGTATAAGTTCACTTTAGCTGTTGTATATTACTAATACACAGTATAAGTTCACTTTAGCTGTTGTATATTACTAATACACAGTATAAGTTCACTTTAGCTGTTGTATATTACTAATACACAGTATAAGTTCACTTTAGCTGTTGTATATTACTAATACACAGTATAAGTTCACTTTAGCTGTTGTATATTACTAATACACAGTATAAGTTCACTTTAGCTGTTGTATATTACTAATACACAGTATAAGTTCACTTTAGCTGTTGTATATTACTAATACACAGTATAAGTTCACTTTAGCTGTTGTATATTACTAATACACAGTATAAGTTCACTTTAGCTGTTGTATATTACTAATACACAGTATACGTTCACTAATAAGCAGTATAAGTTCACTTTAGCTGTTGTATATTACTAATACACAGTATAGGTTCACTTTAGCTGTTGTATATTACTAATACACAGTATAAGTTCACTTTAGCTGTTGTATATTACTAATACACAGTATAAGTTCACTTTAGCTGTTGTATATTACTAATACACAGTATAAGTTCACTTTAGCTGTTGTATATTACTAATACACAGTATAAGTTCACTTTAGCTGTTGTATATTACTAATACACAGTATAAGTTCACTTTAGCTGTTGTATATTACTAATACACAGTATCGTTCACTTTAGCTGTTGTATATTACTAATACACAGTATAAGTTCACTTTAGCTGTTGTATATTACTAATACACAGTATAAGTTCACTTTAGCTGTTGTATATTACTAATACACAGTATAAGTTCACTTTAGCTGTTGTATATTACTAATACACAGTATAAGTTCACTTTAGCTGTTGTATATTACTAATACACAGTATAAGTTCACTTTAGCTGTTGTATATTACTAATACACAGTATAAGTTAACTTTAGTTGTTGTATATTACTAATACACAGTATAAGTTCACTTTAGCTGTTGTATATTACTAATACACAGTATAAGTTCACTTTAGCTGTTGTATATTACTAATACACAGTATAAGTTCACTTTAGCTGTTGTATATTACTAATACACAGTATAAGTTCACTTTAGCTGTTGTATATTACTAATACACAGTATAAGTTCACTTTAGCTGTTGTATATTACTAATACACAGTATAAGTTCACTTTAGCTGTTGTATATTACTAATACACAGTATACGTTCACTAATAAGCAGTATAAGTTCACTTTAGCTGTTGTATATTACTAATACACAGTATAAGTTCACTTTAGCTGTTGTATATTACTAATACACAGTATAAGTTCACTTTAGCTGTTGTATATTACTAATACACAGTATAAGTTCACTTTAGCTGTTGTATATTACTAATACACAGTATAAGTTCACTTTAGCTGTTGTATATTACTAATACACAGTATAAGTTCACTTTAGCTGTTGTATATTACTAATACACAGTATAAGTTCACTTTAGCTGTTGTATATTACTAATACACAGTATAGGTTCATAGGCAAGTACAAGACTAGCTGCTTTGAGGGCCATTTTAAGCCTAGCAAATTTCAACAAAGGTGAGAATCAAACCCTGTACTTTGTGTCTGTGAGGTAAACACATTAAAAATTATGCCAACCCCCACTAATAAACAATATGACTTTAATTTAGCTGTTGTATTTTACTATTGAACTGTATAAGTTCACTAATAAACAGTATAACTTCACTTTAGCTGTTGTATTTTACTAATACACCATATAAGTTAACTAATAAACAGTATAAGTTCACTTTAGCTGTTGTATTTTACTAATAAACCATGTAAGTTCAATAATAAACAGTATAAGTTCACTTTAGCTGTTGTATTTTACTAATAAACCATATACGTTCAGTAATAAACAGTATACGTTCACTTTAGCTGTTGTATTTTACTAATAAACCATATACGTTCAGTAATAAACAGTATACGTTCACTTTAGCTGTTGTATTTTACTAATAAACCATATCGTTCAGTAATAAACAGTATCGTTCACTTTAGCTGTTGTATTTTACTAATAAACCATATACGTTCAGTAATAAACAGTATACGTTCACTTTAGCTGTTGTATTTTACTAATAAACCATATAAGTTCAGTAATAAACAGTATACGTTCACTTTAGCTGTTGTATTTTACTAATAAACCATATACGTTCAGTAATAAACAGTATAAGTTCACTTTAGCTGTTGTATTTTACTAATAAACCATATAAGTTCAGTAATAAACAGTATAAGTTCACTTTAGCTGTTGTATTTTACTAATAAACCATATACGTTCAGTAATAAACAGTATAAGTTCACTTTAGCTGTTGTATTTTACTAATAAACCATATACGTTCAGTAATAAACAGTATAAGTTCACTTTAGCTGTTGTATTTTACTAATAAACCATATACGTTCAGTAATAAACAGTATAAGTTCACTTTAGCTGTTGTATTTTACTAATAAACCATATACGTTCAGTAATAAACAGCATATGTTCAGTAATAAACAATACATGGCCTAAAGGGATGGTGGTTAGGAAGATAGTGAGGAGACGAGATGTTATTGCTTGGAAGGAGAGTCCCCTTCCATAAAAACTTCAGACAACTGCCCTTCATGGGTTATTTCTCTTTCTCTTTTCTGTCTCTTATCAGCACTGAGCCCTGTTTGAGAATCACCAGGTTTGATTTTCACTAGAAACCTATAAAATAATGTTTGTATTTGCCTGCATTTCAAGATGCCTCTAAAGTGGAAAATTGTTTGGTCATTGAACAAATTAACATTGCAGCTTGTTAGAGCTTTGTCAGGGTGATATTTTTCAACAAAATGTTGTACTTCCACCCATTTTGCGCACATTTCCTTGATTAATGAACTGGGACTTCCTCCCTTACCTCCTCCTCACCTGAAGACAGTTCCTCAGCCACTATCTGTTGTTGCTCCCTCTGAAGCTCATGCTTCTCAACTAACTCCTCCACATCATCAGCATTGACCTCCAGGCCCATGGACTGCCCCTGAGTCACAATATCCTCCATCAGTCTCAAAGCCTTCAAAGTCCATCTGAGTTACAGCTTCTGGCCACAATTTCTTCCAGACAGAGTTCATGGTCCTGTGAGAGACTTCCCCCAAGGCCTGTTCCATAAGATTTAGGCACTGGAGGATATGAAAATATTTTTTCCAGATTCTTTCAAGGTTAACTCTGTATATGAGGTCGCTTCAAAGCACCCCTGGAAAAGTGCCTTTGTGTACAGTTTTTTAAAATTAGAGATGACCTGCTGGTCCAGATCCTGCTGGATCAGACGAGTTGTGTTGGGGGCAAAAACCTCACAGTGATGAAGTTAAACTCCTCCAACAAGATGTCCTCCAAGCCTTGAGGATGAGCAGGACCATTATCCAAAACAAGCAGAACCTTTGGAGGCAATTCTTTCTCCAGTAAATATTTTTCACAGATGGGCCAAACAATTCTTTCATCCACTCTGTGAAGAAATGCCTGGTCACCCAAGCTTTATGATTAGCCCTCCACATCACATGTAACTTGCTTTTTATCACATTATTTTTCTTAAAAACTCATGGGTTTTCACAATGTAGACTAGCAAAAACTTAAGTTTAAAATCCTCACTTGCATTCCCACACAGTAATAGAGTTAGCCTGTCCTTCATTGACTTCTGCCCTGGTAATGTCTTCTCCTCTCGAGTGATATAGGTCCTGTTGGGAATTTTTTTTCCAAAACAAGCCTGTCTCATCACAAACTGAACACTTGTTGAGAAATAAAAACCCTCAGCCTCTACATACTTCTTAACCTCCTGAACAAATTCATCAGCAGGTTTATTGCTGGCATTGGCTGCCTCTCCATGTCACACCACACCATGTATGGCCTCTCCATGTTGCACCACACTATATATGGCCTCTCAATGTTGCACCACACTATGTATGGCCTCACCATGTCCCACCACACTATGTATGGCCTCTCCATGTTGCACCACACTATATATGGCCTCTCCATGTCCCACCACACTATTTATGGCCTCTGCATGTCGCACCACACTATGTATGGTCTCTCCATGTCACACCACACAATGTATGGCCTCTCCATGTTGCACCACACTATGTATGCCACTTCTCTTTTTAAAGTTTTCAAACCACATGTGACTGGCTTTAAACACTTCACTAGTATCAGTACTCATTCCAGGCTTGTTTTTCAACAGATCAGCATGCAGCACTTTTGCTTTTTTACAAATGATGGTCTCTGAAACACTATCCCCAGTTAACTGTTTTTCATTTACCTAAATCAACAACAATTGTGCCGCTTCCTCTAGTTTCTGTGATCTTTGTTTTGTCACAACTTTCACTACTTTGGCAACATCAGCTGCTTTGATGGCCTCTTTATTTTTGAAAAAGGTGGAGATGGTTGTTCTTGGCATTTAGTACTCTATAGCAAGATCAGACACACGGATACCACTCTCATATTAATCTATTATCTCTTATTTCTGCTCTATCATGGTTCTAATGAATTTTCTTTTCCATTGGCTGTTATCACTAACCTTCTTAGTACCCATGATACTACAGTACTGTACTTCTTTAGACAAAGAATAACACAACAATTTAAAAAAAAAAACACAAGAAACTGACAGCAGACCTGTTCTAGCAAGCGCTATGAGTGACAAACAGATAACGAGTACCAAGATGATTTTTTTCAAAATGTGACAAATACCAAATTTGATGTGTTTTGAAGCCGATGAGTACTAATGTACCACTATAATAATAATAATAATAATAATAATAATAATAATAAGTTAAAACTGCATTTGATCATCTGGTAGCAGCTGATTATTTCCCAGTATACATTTGAGTATTTACCACCTTGTATAATGTCAAAGGGATGACCTGATGCACTTTGTCTCATGTGATATGAGTATAAAACACAGGAGGACACTTACACGTGCATGCGCATTCACACGCGCGCGCACACACACACACACACACACACACACACACACACACACACACACACACACACACACACACACACACACGTAACTTCCCAAGTACTGGTCGATTTCCACTTCATTGTCAAACCACTTTAGTGACAAAGTGACAATGCGGATGGTCAACAGCTGTGCGAGAAAGGACAATTCCCAAGTGATGGAGAATGTCTTTTCTCCAGAGGCTGTGCAGTCTCAAAGTTGGTGTATACAATTTGCAGTGAGTGTGGGTGCAAGGGAGCTTTTTTAAGTTTGTATTATTATTATTTATTGTTATTATTTAACATTTGTTAACTGGGAAAGTCCAACTGGTCATGTTGAAATATAATATCACAGAGGGAGATAATTAATTTTGTAGTAGAACTGGTATGAGTGGTTTAAGGGCTTTAGAAATTGAGGATGAATTAACCTGGGCTAGAACAGGAACATAGCCAATTATTTGCAGGTTCAGGGGTTTAGCTTTGGAGCATTTGCAGTATCATGTCGATGAAAGTGTGTCAATGTTCGCAAGGCTGATGAAGCAGCCATTCAACAATTATTACTAGATCCATGTGTAAGAATTGAGATTAATGTGCTGTACCGTAATTAGCTGGAAACACTGTATGCAATGAGACTGAGAAACAAAAGTCTTAATTACCCAAACTCATGCTGAACAGGTGCCAGTCTCTCCTTCATGGACCAAGTCTTGTGCACATTCCAGAATGAATTCTCCAAACACTGTAGTTCATTTAATAAGGTTTTATTAGATGTTCACAATATCTGAATATTGTCTTTATTAACAGTACTGATAATTCAAGTTGCTGCACATCATATTCTGATTGTCCTGAACAACATAAACTGACATAGTCTTTAGATGACCTGTTTTCTGTACTCAGGCTCGGGTGTTTGACATCTTCTCTGAAGTAACAGGTCAAATGGACTTGGTAACCTTAACTGAGCTGCTATCCTGAACACAGCATATTATATTGCTTTAGTCTAGCAAATTTCCTTATTTACTATTTTAACCCTGGTCTCAGGCTTTGTATGTGCTTATTTTAACATTCCATTAAAGAACATTCTGTAGCTGATCTTTCCCTTGAGAAAAGAACATTTTGTCTGTGCACTTTATGCTTATCTTTCCTTTTAAATAAACTGTCTTCCATGCTTGGCCAGAAAAGTTATTTTTCTTTCTGCTCAACTGTCTTTTATGCATAAATGAAACACAATTTATTTTACCCTTTAGCCTGTCTAATGTCTAATAACTACTTTAAAATGAAAATCCCTAATCTAACAGTTGCCTCTGAGGTCCCCGACAAAAGTCTACTGGGACCTACTTCTGTAGTTACCTTACATTTATATTGCTAACTACTGTATTCAGCTTTATACTACCTGACTTATAATCTGAAAATAAAAATAAAAAAAATTGGTAAACCTGCAATTTTAATTTTGACCACTAGGTATCACTTGAGCATTTATTATCTATTTGGATTGAAGTCTTTTAACTTTATAGTTTGAATAAACTTGCAATTTTAAATTTGACCACTAGGTGTCACTTGAACATTTATGGCCTGTTTGGATTGAAATTTCTTAACTTTATGATTTGATAATGCAGGGTTAGTCTGCAGACATATTATACACTCCTCCTGAATTTCTTTACATCGTTTTTTTAGCTGAGGATTTCTTATGATAGGCCAAATTTTCTGAAAACCTACATAACCTAGTAGCTGATGGATGTACTTTATTAGCTGCTTACAACCTTAATCCTGGGACTGGACTGGCAAGTTTGCATTGTGCCGTTTTATCAGCATCCCCTTGCATGTCTTGGATTTTTGCCAGATTTGCCTCAACCGTTGAGCCTACTTGGCACATCTTAGTTATACCGTTAACCTTAATTTTTTTTATTGCATTGGATAGAGAGGAATCCCCTCCTTGGCAGCTTCTTCTGCCATGTATTGTATAGCCTATCAAGCATGATGGCTATTTTCTGAAGACTAATTGAAATCTGTACTAAAAATATAGCTTTATAAGTGGTCTTGCATAATTACCATATTCTGTGTTAACTTGTGTCCATAAATTTTTATTTAAATTTGCTCTATAATGCTACTTACCTTTTTAACTTTTATGAATATTTATGAGCTATAATAGTTTACTAAAACCTATACTTTCTATATTTTAAGCCTATTCCTTTGCATTGTCTGTTAGTGTTCTTAATTTCTGACTAATGTGCAATAATTATGTAAAGTGCACTGCAATCTGTAAACGTGCACTGTCATCTGTAAATTGAATAACAAATTAAGCCTGCCCTGGTATGTCTTGATTTAATGGAATAACTATCACTACCTATTATTTAAAATAATAAGCTTGTAAAAAAAGTTCTGTTATTTATGCTGCGGTGGTGGTGCTGCGGTAGCGTTGTCGCCTCACAGTTAGACGTTGCCCGTTCGATTCTCAGTTAGAGCATCTTCTGTGTAGCGACATGCGTGAATGGGCGTTCCTTCATTGAAGGTTGTACATTAGGCCCGGCAAGCCAGTACGTAAAAATCTACTGCCAATCATTAGCGGACCGGAGTTCCACTGTGGCAACCCCTAACCGGGAAAAGCCGAAAGACACAAACAAACAAACCCTTAACTAATGACTGAATAATGTGAAGTATTTTGAGATTTGACTGAAATATATTATACTTTACACATAACTGAATATGAATGTCATTTTCTGAAACTTGACTGATATTTACATTAGCATATACTGAACATTTAAAAATAGCTGTGTATATTCTGGAAACTAACTAAACTAAAATAATATATTTTGCCAGTGTTAACTAAACACAGATAAAAGCATAACTGAAACTGGTACATATTATACCCTGAAAACCAAACCATTATTGTTTGGACATAGATATACTGAAACTAATAATTTTGTACAATTGTCTGAAAACGTGAGAACATTTTGACAGTGTTACCTGAACACAAATAAACTGGAATCTATCTGAACACAGATAGACTGAAAACTACTACCGCTGTACAATTGTTACCATGAACCTGAAAACACGAGAACATTGTCTGAAAACATACATACTTGCTTTAACTTATACATTTTAACTTTAAACAAACATTGCAGAAATAACTGAAACACATACACAGTTGATTTATGCCCCACTTTTTTTGTCAAATTGTGCTCTGCATTGTTCCAGTCACTGATGAGATAAAGGAAGGCCTGCTTTAATGTTGAAGTGTCTTCTTTGAAGTTAGGCCTTTTAAACCTCCTCTTTTCATTTTGTTTGCCAGGCTGGGTAGCTAACGTTCTTTATTGTATTTAGTATCAGGTCCTTACAATAACATTTGCATCTTTAACAATTATAATCTGATACCATTACTTATTGCCCTTACCTTATTTACATTTTCCTGCATGAATTGCAGCTTTAACAACTATAAACTGGCAGCATTGCTTACTGTGCTAACTTTATTTACATTTTTCTGCATGAAAATAAACATACATTTTCCTGCATGAAATAAACATTTGCTGCTAATAAAACCTTGTAAGTCTGTAGGCAAACTGATTTTTTACAATATCTTATTAAAATTTAATACCCAATTGTGACATAATGTCCTTTTCCAAAATGGTACGGTCACACCAGGAATGTAACCAGAATGTTGCTGTTATTTTTTTTTCAGGCTGATTAGCTTTATTTAAAAAATCTAATTTTCAAAGATTTGCTGCTGACTGCAGCTACTTTTGACCCACTAAACCCTGATAGAGTGAAAAATGTACATGAGTCCTCTGGTAGAGATCTGTTTGTAACTGAAACTGAAGCCCCTGTATCAAGTAACACATTGTCCCACAATTTCTTTTCCATGAGTAATGAAATGTACGGTCTACCATCCTTTTCAGCCTGGAATAAGGTGAAATACACCAACTGATTTGGTGATGGACTATTATAGCCTTTATACATATTCTGAAAATCTAGTATGTCACTGGCAACATTAACCTGAGCTACAGCATACTTTTGATTATCCCTTGGGCTTGAACTTTGTAACTGTTTTTTTTACATGCCCAAGTTTTTTACAAAAAAACAAAAAAACAAAAAAAAAAACATTTAAATGCTGGGACTGGTGAAGTCTGTTTTACTGCTACAATATCAGTATTTACAGGAGAAATCTTATTACTGGCATCTGATGCTTGCAAAATCTGTTTCTGTCTCACCACTAAATGGACAGCTTTATCTAAGGTCTTGGCTGTAGCAATTACATTTAACTTGATAGTTGTATCAAGTTTCTGAACTTATTTTAAATTAAACTCACTATGGATTTCTGCACCTATATAAAATCAGTTTTTACTGTCAAACTTTTTATATTTTGTCTCATGACCCTTAGATTTTAAAATACTGTTCTGTGAGTGAAAACTCTACCCACTTTTTACCATAACCATTTCTTAGCTGAAGTCATTTAACTTTTTAGTAGTACTGAATGCTGCAACAATTTATTATTACTCTCCACAATTTTCTTGGATAAATAGTAAAACTGTAAATGCATCAAATGGATAGCACTGTCTTAATTCAGCTTGCTAGGCTGACTGTAATCTGAACTGATGTGCTTGGCAAACTGCCATTTCTGTACGAAACATGTACAGTCTGAAACTGATTACATAATGTACTCTTTTATACATAGGATCTGAAATTTTAACTGTGTTGTCACTTTTACAATGTAGCATTGACATTTTACATTCTGCAAACATTACTTTGTCTCTGTCTAAATTATGATATTATTTTTGCATTACACTTTAATGCAAAGCTCTTAACTAATGACTATTAAACAAAACAATAATACAAAAAATTAATTTGACAACTGTAACTGCAAACCCTTTATTCTGCTAATTAATTTGACTGTTAGTTCTGATATACCTTACAAGACATAGAGGCATACAGTTACCCTTTTTTCTTAACTGACCATAGCCAATATGTCTTTCTTAGCATATCAGCTGTGTCAGCTGAACTGGAATTTATTCTATCTTTAACATATAAATCTACATGTTTCTCTCATAACCAATTCTTTAAAATCTGTACATTTGCACATATCTCTTTACTGAAGTCTAAACCAGTATATACAGAGCTCTTACACTTTGAACTGTTAGCTGCCATAATATTTGACCTTTTAAATTCTGACAAGACCACACTTGTATCTTTCCTATGTGCAACTGAAATTGATTTGTCTGTAAACAATGAAATAACCTTAAATAATGACTGATTAATGCTCTGATCTTTACAGATAGTTATGGAAGTATTATTTTACTTAGCACTGAAGTCTGTTCTTCAGTTACAAAATCTGCGCTTTGATTTCTCTTATCTTTCTTCAGTGCAAGCAGTTTACTTGATTCTGAAAATAAGAAACTAGACGAAGTAATGTGAATTTGAGACATTGCTTGCATGTTATGTATGTATGTATGTATTTTTGGCACTTTTTAACTGTTCAGAGTTGAATAAAACAATAATTTAATTCAGTTCAGAATACATTTTGAATACATTGCATTTATTTAAATGGTATTTGCTTTAATACTGCTACACACTGAAGTGTGCTAGCTTGCACTGCACTTGAATTGTTTTTAGTGCTGTTTTAGCTGCTTTTCTGTAAAAAAAAATCTCTAAGCCTGTTTCCTACCTTTCCTGTAACTAGTGTAGTCCAGATACAGATTTGCTGTATCCAGGATGGTATGTAAGCTTCTGAGCCTCCCTAAGTCTTTCTGTGTTGGAGGGAAGCTTCTAGCTTATCAGTGGGAGTGGTAAGCACTAGGTAGCCTATCTACCACAAGAAAAGTGGTTTCTGGCCCAGCAATTGTAGTTTATTGGCTGTTTGGGCAGTTTTTCCATTTATTTCAACTTTCTGATTTAAAAGGCTGCATTTGCACTTGTTTCTTTCCTGTAACTAGTCAAGTCCAGATACAGATTCTTAGTTTTAGCACTTGAATTTGCTTATTCATCCTCAGCACATCTTCAGAACTTGTAAGAACTAAATAAGCTACAAATTACTACAGCACTCAACCTTCCTCTTTACCTAGAGGAAAACAATGTTTGTACTTACTTTCCTCACTTGCTTAGAGAAAAACAGCTCTTGTACTCACTTTTTTTATTCAGACATGTCCAAGGGTCAGCTCCCATTGTTCTCTCCTGTTTATCTGATGAATCTGGGCATCTTGGGGCAATGTAGCAATTGCCTCATGTACACAGACAACACTCTCCTCCTACCACCCAACACTACAACCTGTGAGAGATGCACTTATCTAGCCAAACTGGAGGTAAAGCTCTCTCCAACCAAGACTGAACCTGACAGTCAAGAGGAGAAGGTAAACACTTGCACCACACCACACTCATCACATAGTCCCACTAAATCTACACCACCAAAATCCACACATAGACACACAAAAACATTTGCGGAGGCTCTCATTAATAATCTGCTCAAGCAACAGAGACCTCCAAAGCAGAAATGCAAGCAATCTCCACCACCAACACAACCCAAATGACACATAGCCTACAAACTCAGTGTGCCACTATACCACAGCCCATAAGCAAAACAACGTACCCAACACACTAGTCATAGGTGACTCTATAGTCAGGCACACTGATGTCCCACTCACCAGGCTAAACAAGGAGAAGGTTACTGTCAGTTGCCTGTCAGGTGCCAGGATCTGCCACATAACCCATGCACTTAGGTCACTCCACAACAAGTACAAATATGACTCTGTCATTGTCCATGTTGGTATAAACAACCTGAGATGTACCTCCCTGGACTACATGAAAAGAGACATGGAAGAGCTCTCCGATCTTGTAGCCCAGGCAGGTATGACCCTAGCCCTGAGTAGTATTCTGCCGTCACCCAGAATGATATCGCAGTACAAGGACAAAATGATTGACTTCAATAATTGGCTAAACTTCTGGTGTCATTCTAAGGGGATCCAGTATTTGTCTGCCTGGGATGACATGGGTGACAAACATGATGCTTTGCCAGAGATAGCCTGCACCTGTTGCCCCTGGGATTTCAGATACTGGCTAAGGCTCTTGCCACCCCTGTAGTGCCTTTTTTAGGTAAGGTACAAATGCCAAATTCATCACCATAACAGGAACAGGCAAGCAAAAACTGAGGGTAATGCTACTCAATGCTAGAAGTCTAAATCACAAAATGCATTCACTCGAGGCACTCCTTAAAATGGAGAACATCGATATCTGTGCAGTGACTGAGACCTGGTTCAAGGCTCCAGAGAACACCCCTGCACTACCAGGCTATAACTCATACCACACTTTTCAGCCATATAACCTGGACCGGAACACCAAAGGTGAAGGTGTGTCCATATTCATTAAGGATATCCACACCTCCAGGCTAGTTGCTCAGCATAATGCATCCGAGGCTATCCAAGTGCAACTAACTCTGGGCAAAACTGCAATTCAAATTGTAGCTTGCTACAGATCCTCCACCATGCCCCAGGATTCCCACTCCTCTTTTCTTGATATACTGGAAAATATTAGGGTTCAACCAAACACCCTAATAATGGGTGATTTCAACTACTCCACCATTAACTGGGAAAACTACTCATGTACCAACTCCTTCACTCAACGCTTTCTGGAATTCATAAATTCCAATGCCCTGGATCAACTTATCCACAACCTCACCAGGGCCAACAATATCCTAGACCTAGTCATTACCAACATGAGTGACCGGTGTTCCACACCTGAAGTCAACTCCTTGTTGGTCCGATCTGACCATAAGCTAATCACCATAGATATCCACACCCCACCCCCACCCCTCATTAAGGAAACCATGGTAAAAAATTTCTCCAAAGCCAACTTCGTCCTTCTTAAGACAGAAGTGGCGAACTTCATGAGACCCATGCAGATGTTCAATACAGTTATGACTGCTGAATTCCAGATTTAAGTATTTTTTGGCTTTTTTTATCTGCATTGTCCTCTCTGGCTTTCATTTAACTAGCTATAACTGTTTTTGTGTCTATCTGCTGATTTCTGAAGTATCTGCACTTAAAAGTAGCATTTTGGTCGACTCTGGTCGATTAATACTGTTTTTTTGTTAATTTAACTGCTGAGGCTGCCCACTAAAGTGTGCTAGCCTGTGTAAATCGATTTTACTGTTTGCTTAATTGCATTTCTGTGTGCTTTCCTGAAAAAACACAAAACAAACAAAAAAAAAATACTCTTTGTTTTCCCGCCTTTGCTCGACTAGTTTGGACCAGTATACAGGCTTTGCTATATTCTGGGCTGTGTGTAGTTCCTGTGTTGGCCATTGCCTTACTTGGAAAGAAGGAAGTTTCTGAGCTCATCAGTGGGAGTGGGGAGCCGTGAGTAGCCTATCTGTCCTTGGGGGAAGTGACCTCAGCACTTGAGCTGTAAATTATTGGTTGCTTTGGACCATTTCTAGCTCTTTTCAAGTTCCCTATATAAAAATCCGCCTCAGGGCATTTTTTTCTGGCTATATACCCAAGCAGAGCTCCACGTGGTCCTGCAGAGGGGTCCTGGCAACAGAGAACTGAAAGAAGTGACCACTTTCCAGATTTAAGTATTTTTTGGCTTTTTTTTATCTGCATTGTTTTCTCTGGCTTTCATTTAACTAGCTATAACTGTTTTGTGTCTATCTGCTGATTTCTGAAGTATCTGCACTTAAAAGTAGCATTTTGGTCAACTCTGGTCGATTAATACTGTTTTTTTGTTAATTTAACTGCTGAGGCTGCCCACTAAAGTGTGCTAGCCTGTGTAAATCGATTTTACTGTTTGCTTAATTGCATTTCTGTGTGCTTTCCTGAAAAAACAAAAAACAAAAAACAAAAAAAAAAAAAAAATACTCCTTGTTTTCCCGCCTTTGCTCAACTAGTTTGGACCAGTATACAGGCTTTGCTGTATTCTGGGCTGTGTGTAGTTCCTGTGTTGGCCATTGCCTTACTTGGATAGAAGGAAGTTTCTGAGCTCACCAGTGGGAGTGGGGAGCCTTGAGCAGCCTATCTGTCCCTGGGGGAAGTGACCTCAGCACTTGAGCTGTAAATTATTGGTTGCTTTGGACCATTTCTAGCTCTTTTCAAGTTCCCTGTATAAACATCCGCCTCAGGGCGTTTTTTTTCTGGCTATATACCCAAGCAGAGCTCCACGTGGTCCTGCAGAGGGGTCCTGGCAACAGAGAACTGAAAGAAGCGACCACTTTCCAGATTTAAGTATTTTGGGGGTTTTTTTATCTGCATTGTCCTCTCTGGCTTTCATTTAACTAGCTATAACTGTTTTTGTGTCTATCTGCTGATTTCTGAAGTATCTGCACTTAAAAGTAGCATTTTGGTCGACTCTGGTCGATTAATACTGTTTTTTTGTTAATTTAACTGCTGAGGCTGCCCACTAAAGTGTGCTAGCCTGTGTAAATCGATTTTACTGTTTGCTTAATTGCATTTCTGTGTGCTTTCCTGAAAAAACAACAAAAAAAAAAAATACTCTTTGTTTTCCCACCTTTGCTCGACTAGTTTGGACCAGTATACAGGCTTTGCTGTATTCTGGGCTGTGTGTAGTTCCTGTGTTGGCCATTGCCTTACTTGGATAGAAGGAAGTTTCTGAGCTCACCAGTGGGAGTGGGGAGCCTTGAGCAGCCTATCTGTCCCTGGGGAAAGTGACCTCAGCACTTGAGCTGTAAATTATTGGTTGCTTTGGACCATTTCTAGCTCTTTTCAAGTTCCCTGTATAAAAATCTGCCTCAGGGCGTTTTTGCGCAGTTGGGCATATAGCACAGCAGCGGTTATACAGGTTTAAACTATTTCTGGCTCCGCGAAGTCTGCTCTTCAATTTTTCACTTAGAAAGCTCTACTCAGTCTATTTAGCTGTATATATTAGCACTTGTTTTCGGGACTTCTAGTCTTAGCAAGCACTCTTATATTAAAGTAAGCACTCTTATACTAAAGTAAGCACTACAGCCATCCACTACCCCCTGTGAATATCCACTTCCCTTAAAGGCACAGCACTCCTTATAATATTCTAGTATGTCGAGTGGTAGACCACTAGCATCCTCTCTTGTTCAGCTGGTTAACCTGGGAATCTTAAGACAATGTTACAATTGTCTCATGTACACAGACAACCCTCTCCTCCTTCCTACTAACACAAATACTTGTGAGAGATGCAACTATATAGCCAGACTGGAGGCTGAACTCTCTCAACTCAGGACTTGCAAGACCAGACAGGAGGAGAAGGTACCCACACCCGAAGCAAAACCGGTCACACATAAAACCACCACCACTACAAACCAAACACATAAGAACACAAAGACATACTAGGAGGCTCTTATAAAAAACTTACCAAAACAACAGAGGCCTCCAAAGCAGACACCCAGAAATACACCCCCACAAAATGTAACACCTACAACACATACCTCAAACAACAGGTGTGTCACACAATCACAGCCCCTAAGGCAAAACACTATGCCAGAGACATTAGTAATAGGTGACTCTATAGTCAGACACACCGACGTTCCACTTACCAGGCTGAATAAGGAGAGGGTAACGGTGACCTGCCTATCGGGAGCTAGGATCCGCCACATTACACATGCACTCAGGTCACTCCAAAGCAAGTACAAGTATGATGCAGTCATTGTCCATGCTGGTGTGAATGACCTGAGACGTACCTCCCTGGACTACATGAAAAGAGACATTGAGGAGCTCTCCGATTATGTAGCCCAGACTGGTATGACCCTGACCCTGAGCAGCATCCTGCCTTCACCAAGAATGATGCCTCAGTACAAAGACAAAATGATCAGTTTTAACAATTGGCTTAATCACTGGTGTCATTCTAGGGGATCCAATGTCTGTCAGCCTGGGATGACATGCTGGACAGGCCACGTTGCCAAGAGGATGGCTTGCACCTGTCACCACTGGGCTTCCGGATACTGGCCAAGGCTCTTGCCACCCCATAGTGCCTTTTTAGGCAATGCTCAAAAGACAAATCAACCTCCGTAAAAACAAAAATGGAAAAAATTAAGGGTAATGCTGCTCAACGCCAGAAGTCTAAATCTCAAGATGCAGGCACTCAAGCACTTCTCAGTATGGAGAACATCGATGTCTGTGCAGTAACTGAAACCTGGTTCAAGGCTCCTGAGAGCACTCCAGCGCTACCAGGCTATACCTCATATCATGCTTTTCGGCCTCAAGTTCCAGGCCGAACCACAAGGAGGAGTGTCCATTTTCATAAAGGACACCTACACCTCTCGATTGGTGGCTACCCATGAAGCATCAGAAACCATACAAGTTTTACTCACCATAGGCAAAACTGCCATACAGCTGGTCGCATGTTATAGAACACCCTCCCAATCCCAGGAATCCCATCAAGCATTCCTGAAAACACTGGAGGATATGAATATCACACCAAACACCATCATATTGGGTGACTTCAACTACCCCAACATAGACTGGGCCCACTATTCTAGCCCTAACACCCTAGCCCAAAGATTCCTGGAATTCATTAACTCAAATGCTATGGAGCAACTGGTCACTTCTCCTACGAGGAGAGATAATATACTTGACCTGATTATCACAAACATGGGGTCCAAATGCTTTGCACCGGATATAAACCCCTCACTAGTAAGATCTGACCATAAACTGATCACGTTGGATGTACATATCCCACCCCACCCCCAGAACAAAAGACTACAGTGAAAAATTTTTCAAAAGCTGACTTTACACTGCTTAAGTCAGAAATGATATCCTTTAAGCCTACTGGGTTAATGGAAACCACATCCCAAAATGCTGAATCCTACACAACAGCCTTCTACGGACATCTCCAAGAATGCATGGATCAAGCAATCCCAACTAAAACCAAGACCCTCTCCACCAAGGGAAAACGCCCGGTTTGGTGGACCCCAGCTATAAACAAACTGTACAACAAAGAAGGAAGCTACTGCAGGACAAAGCCAAATCCCACAAGGGAAAGGCTTCCCTGATCAGCACAAGTAAAAACTACGTTCTCTCATAAAACATCTAAAGCCAACTTTGAGAGAAAGATTGCCAAGGATACCAAAGACAATCACAAGGCCTTCTTCAATTATGTCAGAACCTTGGGAGGAAATTCTCAGATATGCTCTGAGTTGGTACACAATGACAAAAAATTCACTGACCCTACCGACATTGCCAATATTCTGGCAGATAGGTTCAGTGCAAATTTCTCCCCTCCCTCACCCCCTAAAGATGTAGTAATTATCCCTGCTGAATGTAACCTACCTGTCATCTCAGACATACAGGTGAAATCAGCACTCAACAAAGCAAAAACACAGCATCTATGGGACGCGATGGTATCGCCGGTTGCGTGTTACGTGAACTTCAAGATGAACTCAACCCGCACCTAAAAACGCTATTCAATCTTAGCCTCACTACAGGATATGTACCTGAACACTGGCGCACAGCAACAGTGGTCCCACTCCACAAAGGGGGAAATTCTACTGACCCTGGTAACTACCGCCCCATAAGTCTGACCAGCCTGGTCTGCAAGGCTATGGAAAGAATCATCATGGAACTCATAAATGGCGATATTGGAGATCTGCAGACCCTTGATCCCACCCAGTTCGGTTTTGTAAAGGCAGATCCTGCCTCTTAAACCTGGTTGACTTCTTCGAGACAGTCACTAGTGCCATCGACGAGGGCAAGGCTGTCCACACTGCCTACTTGGACTTGGCTAAAGCCTTTGACACGATACCACACTCTGGCATCATAGACAAGCTCAGCAGCCTAAATGTAAATCCATATGTCACAAGATGGGTAGCAAACTGGCTAAAAACAGAACCCATAAGGTCAAAATTGCTGGAGCCATGTCAGACTCAAAACCAGTCATGAGTGGTGTCCCACAGGGCTCAGTCTTGGGACCACTCTTATTCGGCATTTACTTCTCGGATATGAAAGCAAATATGGGAGGATTATGGCTGACAAAGTTTGCAGATGACTGCAAACTGGGTGCCATAGTTGATTCACCTGCTGACACACACATCCTACAGAAAGGTCTCACTGAAACGGACAACTGGTGCCGGAATCATGGCCTCAAACTTAACGCCAAAAATGTATAGTCATCCCTTTGGGAAAAACAAAGTACCCACAAATTATCACATAGACAATAACCCACTGAGTACGGAAGAAGTAATCAGAGACCTGGGGACTCAAGTCGATAGTGACCTCTCCTTTGACAACCATGTTGCCAAAGTGGTCAGAAAGACATTCTACCTTGCCCATCTCATCATGAAGGGATTCTCATCCAGATCAAAGGAGGTCATTGTACCTCTATATTCCTCCCTTGTCAGGCCCATGATTGAATATAATGCTCCATTTGGGATGTATCTCACCCGGCACATGCAACAACTGGAAAGACCCCAGAAGTACCTCACCAAGAGGATCATGGGTCTCAAACATGTGCCTTATCCAGCTAGATTAAAGAAACTCCAGCTCTATTCAGTAGCATACCGCCTGCTCAGAGGTGATTTGTGCCTAACATATAGGGCCATGTCCAACCAAGAACTGATGGACATGCTCCATCTTAAAAAATCCAGATCCACAAGAACCACGCGAGCTAAAGATTTCAACCTCTGCACAAATATGAATAAAACATGCTGGAGGGATAGATTCATAACACAGAGGTTACCCGTACTCTGGAACAAAATCCCAGTTCATGTGAGACAGAGCCCTTCATTGGCACTGTTCAAGAAAAATCTCGATGCATGGATGGGAGATCGTAAGTTTACCCCAGGAGTCACCTCAGTGTCACTACTAGACAGAGGTATAGTTTACTAAATAATGGGGTCCCACATGTGTCACTACTAGAGAGGCGCAACTGTATAATATGGGGTGGCGTAAGCCACATCATTGTTGGCTAGGCTTGTAAGTGCCCCAGGGCAGATAGCCTAGTACACTACTATGAATCTATGAAACTAATCCTACACAAATGCACTCTATAAACACTTACATGAGTGCATGCATTGTGCTATCCCAAACAGAACCAAGATGCTATCCTCTAAAAAAGGAAGCCAATCTAGTGGTTTCCTGCCATAAACAAATTGTACAACAGAAGGAAGAAACTGTTGCAAAAGGGAGTAAAATTCCATGAGTGGAGGAGCTCCCTGGTCAGCCTCAGTAAGAAGCTGAGATCCCTTATAAGATCCTCCAAAGCTAGCTTCGAAAACAAAATTCCCACTGATTCTAAGGACAACCACAAAGCATTCTATAGCTATGTCAAGAATCTCAATGGCAACAGCCAGATCTTCTCTGAGTTACAGCAGAATGGCATGAAAATTACAGAACCAACTGACATTGCCAACATCTTGGCAGATAGGTTCAGTGCTAACTTTACCCTCCTCTCACCCCCTAAATGGCCCATATCTATACAGAAAGAATGCAGAGTCCCAGTAATCACAACTACGCAGGTAAAAGCTGCACTCTCTAAAGTCAAAAACACAGCATCCATGGGACCAGACAACATCCCAGGCTGCATTTTACATGAACTTCAGAATGAACTGGCTCCCCACCTAAGTACCATGTTCAGTCATAGCCTCACATCAGGCTTTGTGCCCACTGAATGGTGCACAGCTACAGTTATCCCACTCCACAAATGGGGAACTACCACTGATCCCAGGATCTAGTGCCCTATTAACCTGATGAGCCTGGTCTGCAAGGCCATGGAACGTATCATCATGGAACTCATGAACAAAAACATTGGTAACCTCCAAACTCTGGACCTCACCCAGCTCTGGTTTGGAAAGGCAGATCATGCCTCCTGAACCTGATTGCCTTCATTGAGGCAGTCACCAAAACCGTAGACAAGGGTAAGGTAGTTCACACAGCCTATCTTGACCTAGGCAAGGCTTTCAATACCATCCCCCATTCAGGAATTATAGCTAAACTCACTAAACTAGATATAAATCCCTATGTCACAAGTTGGGTTGCATACTGGCTCACTGACAGAATTCACACTGTAAAAGTTGCAGGCTCCAAATCTGACTTCAAACCAGTAACAAGTGGAGTACCACAGGGTTCAGTCCTGGGAACTCTCCTGTTTGGTATCTACTTCTCTGAAGTACAGGCTAACACAGAAGGCCTTTGGCTAGCAAAGTTTGCGGGTGACTGCAAACTAGGAGCCATAGTCAAGTCCCCAAATGATGTGGACATCCTACAGAAGGGCATCACTGAGACAGATGCCTGGTGTCAGAACCATGGCCTCAAGCTCAGTGCCAAAAAGTGCATTGTCATCACCTTTGTTAACAACGCTGTACCCATGAACTACCACATAGGCAGCAGTCTACTTAACACCAAATGTGTGATAAGAGAACTTGGGACCCAGGTGGACAGTAGTCTCTCCTTTGATAATCACATCATCACAGTAGTCAGGAAGTCCTTCTACATGGCACACCTCATCACAAAAGGGTTCTCATCCAAGAAAAAGAGGTCATTGTTCCCCTCTACTTGACACTCATTAGACCCAGTATAGAGTACAACACCCTTTTTAGAATGTACCTCACAAGACATCTGCAGCAGCTGGAAAGGTCATAGAAGTACCTCACAAAAGGGATTACTGGCCTCAAACAGATTCCCTACACTGACCGTCACAAAAAAACTCCAGCTTTACTCCGTAGCATATTGCCTACTCTGAGGTGATCTCTGCCTAACATATAAATTTATGTCAAACCTAGAGCTGATGGATATGCTACACCTAAAGAAATCCCAATCTCTCTAAGCTACATGCTCTAGGGACCTAAACCTTGTCACCACAAAAAACAGGACATGCTGGAGGGATAGATTCCTGTCTCAGCAGCTTCCTATACTCTGGAACAAGCTACCCATCTATGTCAAGCAAAGTTCCTCATTAGCACTCTTTAAGAAAAATCTTGATGAGTGATGGGAAACAGGAAATACACCCCAGGGATCACTTCTGTGGCTCTGATCGACAGTGGCACAGGAAAATAACTTTCTTGGGTGGTGTAAGCCAGGGAACCTTGTTGGCTAGGCTTACTTAGGCCCTTGAGCAAATAGCCTAGTACCTACCTATGAACCTATGAACCTACGTAGACTGTGTCGACATCTGTAATACTGCAACATACTTCTGTATTTTGAATTGTATGTATTATAATCTGAACATTTGTACCTGAAACTATCCTACAACTGAAATTATTATGTTGAATTGCATGTGCTGAAGCATGTAAGTTTAAGCTGGAGACCATACTGATTTCTGAGTCATTAACTTGCTTCTGTGATTTAAACCTTTTGTGTTTAGCCATATTTAACTTTTTTGAACTAATAAACTTTAACTTTAAGAGAACATTTTTAAACTTAAACCAAAAATTTACTGATGTTTTTAACTGTAGCAGTATTACTTGACATGTTTACATGCAAATAACTTTAATTGATTATTATAAATTTTCTTTGAAGTATTAACTAAAAAGTGCATATAAAGTCTTATATAACTTTATGGTCTTGGAAGAAATGTGAGCTGTTATCTGTAGCTTATTAACCATTTCTTTGCTTCTTGACTGTGTGACGTCACACTGGAAACATGAAAGTCTGTGGAGATAGCTATTTTTATGTTCTGAAGGAACACTACTTTGATGTAATACTGATCTGCTGAAGTTATGTGAGGCTTTTCTGAAGTATGCTGTGTCAGTTTTGTACATGACGTAGTGCTGTCTTAATGAAACTTGTCATGCCATAATTTTTATCTTATTCTGTATAGAGTTCACAGCTTTATTTATGGAAAAAATACTGGTATGCTGCTGAATGTCTGTTATGAAACATTTGCTGTCACTCTAAACTGTTAATGAAACTTTGAAGTTAAGCTGGCTATTGCAGGAAAACCTTACTTGAAAAAATTACCTACTACTGCTGTTTTGTTGAAGTTTCTTAGAACACATGAGGTTAAATGAAACACTGCTATTCTGTAGATTTCAGTAGAACACACATAGTGTAACCAAGACTGGAAATGAACAATACCTTCACTGAAAGGGTGGTCTGCTCTCCGGAGCAATGCTGTAGTACTTCTGCTGTATAAACAATTGCTATGAACTTAAGAAAATATGCTTTTGTGGAAACTGGATGTGAAAGGGTTACAGCTGCTGGCTGGGTTGCGAGAAATATATATCTCTCCCCAGACAGCAGGTCACATTGGGTGCCATTGTAAGAATTGAGATTACTGTACTGTAATTAACTGTAAATACTGTATGCAATGTCTTAATTACCCAAGCTCATGCTGAACAGGTTACAGTCTTTCATTTATGGACCAAGTCTTGTGCACTTTCCAGAATGAATTCTCCAAACACTGTAGTTTATTTAATAAGGTTGTATTAGATGTTCACAATATCCAAATACTGTCTTTATTAACAGTACTGATAAACAATTCAAGTTGCTGCAAATCATATTCTGATTGTCCTGAACAACGTAAACTGACATAGTGTCTAGATGACCTATTTTCTGTACTCAGGCTCGAGTGTTTGACAACTTCTCTGAAGTAACAGGTTGAACGAACTTGCTAATCTTAAATGAACTACTATCCTGAACACAGCATATTATATTATATTGCTTTAATCTAGTAAATGTCCTTATTTGCTTTTTTAACATTGGTCTCAGGCTTCATATTTGCTTATTTTAACATTCCATTAAAGAAAATTCTGTAGCTGATCTTTCCCTTGAGAAAAAAATATTTTGTCTGCACACTTTATGCTTATCTTTCTTTTTTAATAAACTGTTTTCTATGCTTGGCCAATAAGGTTATTTTACTTTCTCCTTAACTGTGTTTTATGCATAAATGAAACATAATTTGATTTACCATTTAGCCTGTCTAATAGCTACTTTAAAATAGAAATCCCTAATCTAACACACACACACACACACACACATATATATATATATATATATATATATATATATATATATATATATATAAATTTTTATTTATTTATTTTTTTTAATTTTATTTTACATTTGTTGACCGGGAATGTCTGACTGGATACATGTCCATTTTCAGTGGAGGCCTGGGGAGAAAAGCTCCACATTAATGATAATAATATTAATAGTAATAGTACAATAATATTCTAAGAGCGCAAAGGATATAGATACAAATATGAGATAGTTCACCACAGTAGGAACACATAGACATATGCTAAATGTTAATAGAATGAAAAAACAGAACTAGAAATATTTCACAAATTTAGAGCACATTAGGGAAACTACAGTATAAAGAAATGATAAACTCAGCAGGCATAACTGTAAATTAAGACAGGACACATCAGATGAGTGGAGTATCTGCTTGCTGATAGTCTACTAGCTAAGAAAAGACCAAAATGTTGAATTTATATATATATATATATATATATATATATATATATATATATATATATATATATGGTAAGACTGCTAAAAAATTCCTGGACTACTCAACTCAAATAATGGAACTGAACGTACAAAGCTGCTACTTCACTTGCATACTCTCACTGTAGGTATTCTGGTATTGAGTTAATATAACTGCCTTAAAACAGCTACATGAACTACCAGAGCAAGTGTAATACAATACCTATTGTAAGATGTAATCATGCAGAACTGCCTGAGCAAGTGTAGCACAATACCTTCCATAAGATGTAATCATGCAGAACTAACCGAGCAAGTGAAATACAATACCTTCTGCAAGATGTAATCATGCAGAACTACCAGAACAAATGTAACACAATACTTTCTGTAAGATGTAATCATACAGAAAAACCTGAGCAAGTGTAACATAATAACTTCCATAACATGTAATCATGCAGAACTACCTGAGCAAGTGCAACGCAATACCTTCTGTAAGTTGTAATCATACGGAACTTCCTGAGCAACTGCAACGCAATACTTTCTGTAAGATGTAATCATGCAGAACTACCTGTGCAAGTGTAACACAATACCTTCCATGAGATGTAATCATGAAAATCTACCTGAGGAAGTGAAACACAATACTGTCTGTAAGATGTAATTATGAAAAACTATTTGAGCAAGTGTAACACGATACCTTCTGTAAGATGTAATCATGCAGATCTACCTGAACAAGTGTAGCACAATACCTTCCATAAGACGTAATCATGCAGAACTACCTGAGCAAGTGTAACACAATACTTTCCATAAGATGTAATCATGCAGAACTACCTCAGCAAGTGTAACACAATACCTTCTGTAAGATGTAATCATGCAGAACTACCTGAGTAAGTGTAATACAATACCTTCCGTAAGATGTAATCATGCAGGACTACCTGAGCAAGTGTAATACAATACCTTCTGTAAGTAGTAATCATGCAGAACTACCTGAGCAAGTGTAACACAATACCTTCCATAAGATGTAATCAAACAGAACTACCTGAGTAAGTGTAACACAATACCTTCTGTAAGATGTAATCACGCAGACCTACCTGAGTGAGTGTAATACAATACCTTCCATAAGATGTAATCATGCAGAACTACCTAAGCAAGTGAAATACAATACCTTCCATAAGATGTAATCATGCAGAACTACCTCAGCAAATGAAATAGAACACCTTCTGTAAGATGAAATCATGAAGAACTACCTGAGCAAGTGAAATACAATACCTTCCGAAGGATGTAATCATGCAGAACTACCTAAGCAAGTGAAACACAGTACTGTCTGTAAGATGTAATTATGAAGAACTACCTGAGCAAGTGTAACACAATACCTTCCAGAAGATGTAATCATGCAGAGCTACCTGAGCAAATGAAACACAATACTGTCTGTCATCATCATCTTCTTTTGGCTGTTCCTGTTAGGGGTCGCCACAGCGGATCATCCATTTCCATTTCTTCCTGTCCTCTGCATCTAGCTCTGTCACACCAACCACCTGCATGTCCTCTCTCACCACATCCATAAACCTTATCTTAGGCCTTTCTCTTTTCCTGTTTTCTGGTAGCTTCATCCTTACCATCTTTTTCCCAATATACTCAGCATCCCTCCTCAGCACATGTCCAAACCAACATAATCTTGCCTCTCTGGCTTTGTCACCAAACCGTTCAACCTGGGCTGACCATCTAATATACTTATTCCTAATCCTGTCCGCCGTTGTCACACCTAGTGAAAATCTTAATGTCTATAACTCTGCCACATCCAGCTCTAACTCCTGCCTTTTTGTCAATGCCACTATCTCCAACCCATATAAAACAGCTGGTCTCACTACCCTTTTGTAGACCTTCCCTTTCACTCTTACCGGTACTCATCTGTCACAAATAACTTCTGACACTCTTCTCCACCCACTCTACCCTGCCTGTACTCTTTTCTTCACCTCTCTTCCACACTCACCATTACTCTGAACTATTAATCCCAAGTATTTAAACTCATCAACCTTCACCACCTCTACATCCTTCACCATTCCTCTGTCCTCCCTCTCATTATCATGCAGAACTACCTGAGCAAGTATAATACAATACCTTCTGTAAGATGTAATCATGCAGAACTATCTGAGCAAATATAACACAATACCTTCTGTATGATGTAATCTTGCAGAACTACCTGGGCAAGTGTAACAAAATACCTTTTGTAAGATGTAATCATGCAGAACTATCTGAGCAACTGTAACACAATACCTTCCATAAGATGTAATCATGCAGAACTATCTGAGCAACTGTAACTCAATACCTTCCATAAGATGTAATCATGCAGAACTATCTGAGCGAGTGCAACACAACACCTTCCATAAGATGTAATCATGCAGAACTACTTGAGCGATTTTAACACAATACCTTCAATAAGATGTAATCATGCAGAACTGCCTGAGGAAGTGTATACCTTCCGTAAGATATAATCATGCAGAACTACCTCAGGAAGTGAAACACTATACCTTCCATATGATGTAATCATGCAGAACTACCTGAGCAAGTGTAACACAATACTCTATGATGTGATCATGCAGAACTACTTGAGGAAGTATAACACAATACCTTCTGTAAGATGTAATCATAGAGAGCTACCTGAACAAGTGTAACACAATACCTTCTGTACGATGTAATCATGCAGACTTACCTGAGGAAGTGTAGCACAATTCCTTTTGTAAGATGTAATCATGCAGAACTACCTGGGCAAGTGTAACACAATACCTTCTGTAAGATGTAATCATGCAGAACTACCTCAGTAAGTGTAACACAATAACTTCCATAAGATGTAATCATGCAGAACTACCTCAGCAAGTGTATACCATCTGTAAGATGTAATCATGCAGAACTACCTCAGCAAGTGAAACACTATGCCTTCCATATGATGTAATCATGCAGAACTACCTGAGCGAGTGTAACACAATACTCTATGATGTAATCATGCAGAACTACTTGAGGAAGTGTAACACAATACCTTCTGTAAAATGTAATCTTGCAGAACTACCTGAGCAAGTGTAATACAATACCTTCTGTAAGATGTAATCATAGAGAGCTACCTGAGAAAGTGTAGCACAATTCATTTTGTAAGATGTAATCACGCAGAACTACCTCAGCAAGTTTAACACAATACCTTCTGTAAGATGTAATCATGCAGAACTACCTGAGCGAGTGTAACACAATACTCTATGATGTAATCATGTAGAACTACTTGAGGAAGTGTAACACAATACCTTCGGTAAGATGTAATCATAGAGAGCTACCTGAGAAAGTGTAGCACAATTCATTTTGTAAGATGTAATCACGCAGAACTACCTCAGCAAGTTTAACACAATACCTTCTGTAAGATGTAATCATGCAGAACTACCTGAGTAAGTGTAACACAAATAACTTCCATAAGATGTAATCATGCAGAACTACCTCAGCATGTGTATACCATCTGTAAGATGTAATCATGCAGAACTACCTCAGCAAGTGAAACACTATGCCTTCCATATGATGTAATCATGCAGAACTACCTGAGCGAGTGTAACACAATACTCTATGATGTAATCATGCAGAACTACTTGAGGGAGTGTAACGCAATACCTTCTGTAAGATGTAATCATAGAGAGCTACCTGAGCAAGTATAACACAATACCTTCCATAAGATTTAATTATGCAGAATTACCTGAGCAAGTGTAATACAATACCTTCTGTAAGATATACTCATACAGAACTACCTGAGCAAGTGTAATACAATACCTTCTGTAAGATGTAATCATAGAGAGCTACCTGAGAAAGTGTAGCACAATTCATTTTGTAAGATGTAATCACGCAGAACTACCTCAGCAAGTTTAACACAATACCTTCTGTAAGATGTAATCATGCAGAACTACCGAGTAAGTGTAACACAATAACTTCCATAAGATGTAATCATGCAGAACTACCTCAGCAAGTGTATACCGTCTGTAAGATGTAATCATGCAGAACTACCTCAGCAAGTGAAACACTATGCCTTCCATATGATGTAATCATGCAGAACTACCTGAGCGAGTGTAACACAATACTCTATGATGTAATCATGCAGAACTACTTGAGGAAGTGTAACACAATACCTTCTGTAAGATGTAATCATAGAGAGCTACCTGAGCAAGTATAACACAATACCTTCCATAAGATTTAATTATGCAGACCTATCTGAGCAAGTGTAATACAATACCTTCCGTAAGATGTACTCATACAGAACTACCTGAGCAAGTGTAACACAATGCCTTCCATAAGATGTAATCATGCAGAACTATCTGAGCAAGTGTAACACAATACCGTCTGTAAGATGTAATTATTTAGATTGCTTGCTGTTTAATACAGCTCTTCATCATCATAATGGCTCCCTGGCTACACCCTTAGACCAATGGAAATAGTGGACATTTTATAGGGCAGTGTGAGGCCCAGTGTGGTTCATCCAAAATAGAGAGTTCCATTAAGGCAATTAGGAAATGCAGTTCATTTAGAAAATCTAAACCAACTGTATGTGAAGTAGCGAATATTGTGAAAGAGGTAAAAGATCTGCAAATGGGATCTTTTGAAAATGGAAGGAACAAATTACATAGAAATAAATGGAATTTCTGGGAACAATACATTTTTTTCTTCTTTCAGCTTCTCCCATTAGGGGTCACTGCAGTGGACCACCAGTCCACAGACTGATTGGCAATGGAGTTTTTATGGTGTCATGTTGCCAGCCTGGCGCCCAACCTTCACAGAAGGCACATGCACATACACACACCTACCTGCATGTCTTTAAAACTCATTCAACCACAGGGAGAACATGCTGACTCCACACAGAAGGCACTCCAGCCAAGAACCAAACCAGAGAAGCTCTTGCTGTGAGGTGACAATGCTAACCGCTACACCACCATGGCCATCTCTGGGAACAATACATGCAGAATAATATTGAAGAGAAGTGGGGCTCACAGCAAAATAGTTAAGTGATCTGTCTGCAGACTATTACAATTCTAGCAAATGGCCAGAGGTCAGAACTAACCTGTGTACCTTCTATGTTTCTGGTAAAGATCTTAACCATTAACCTTCTATACATGCCAAAAAATGTTCAGGAAGAGGAGGAGGAGTGAGGTTTAAGAGCAGGCAGGAATTTTTGTAATTTATGTAGTGTTGGACTAAATGGCAATTGTAAAGAAAAAAAGAAAGCATGTATGTAATATATAATGTACGTAAATAAAAACAATTTTAGAACTGCTTGTTTTCTTTTCTCTTAATGTATGTGTGCCTGTGTCTTACATGATTAAAAAATGCATTTCAATTAGCTGAACACTAGGGGTGGGTTACAAAGGACATCACAAATGGGAAACCATATTTTTCTTTTTCCTTAACTGTGTTTTATGCATAAATGAAACATAATTTGATTTACCCTTTAGCCTGTCTAATAGCTACTTTAAAATAGAAATCCCTAATCTAACACACACACAGATATATATATATATATATATATATATACACATTTTTATTTATTTATTTATTTTTTATTTTATTTTACATTTGTTGACCGGGAATGTCCGACTGGATACATGTCCATTTTCAGTGGAGGCCTCGGGAGAAAAGCTCCACATTAATGATAATAATATTAATAGTAATAGTACAATAATATTCTAAGAGCGCAAAGGATATAGATACAAATATGAGATAGTTCACCACAGTAGGAACACATAGACATATGCTAAATGTTAACAGAATGAAAAAACAGAACTAGAAATATTTCACAAATTTAGAGCACATTAGGGAAACTACAGTATAAAGAAATGATAAACTCAGCAGGCATAACTGTAATTTAAGATAGGACACATCAGATGAGTGGAGTATCTGCTTGCTGATAGTCTACTAGCTAAGAAAAGACCAAAATGTTGAATTTATATATATATATATATATATATATATATATATATATATATATATATATATATATATATCAAAACACACATATAAAAATGCAAAGGTTACAACTGCATTTAATCACCAGAAAGTGTCTCATTATTCTTCAGTCAAAATGTTTATCACCATCTGTAACGTGCACAAGATGCTTTGAAGTATTTTTTTCCAGACTAAAAAATTCCTGGACTACTCAACTCAAATAATGGAACTGAACATACAAAGCTGCTACTTCACTTACATACTCTCACTGTAGGTATTCTGGTATTGAGTTAATATAACTGCCTTAAAACAGCTACATGAACTACCAGAGCAAGTGTAATACAATACCTTCCAGAAGATGTAATCATGCAGAGCTACCTGAGCAAGTGTAGCACAATACTGTCTGTCATCATCATCTTCTTTTGGCTGTTCCTGTTAGGGGTCGCCACAGCGGATCATCCATTTCCATTTCTTCCTGTCCTCTGCATCTTGCTCTGTCACACCAACCACCTGCATGTCCTCTCTCACCACATCCATAAACCTTATCTTAGGCCTTTCTCTTTTCCTGTTTTCTGGTAGCTTCATCCTTACCATCTTTTTCCCAATATACTCAGCATCCCTCCTCAGCACATGTCCAAACCAACATAATCTTGCCTCTCTGGCTTTGTCACCAAACCGTTCAACCTGGGCTGACCATCTAATATACTTATTCCTAATCCTGTCCGCCCTTGTCACACCTAGTGAAAATTTTAATGTCTATAACTCTGCCACATCCAGCTCTAACTCCTGCCTTTTTGTCAATGCCACTATCTCCAACCCATATAAAACAGCTGGTCTCACTACCCTCTTGTAGACCTTCCCTTTCACTCTTACTGGTACTCATCTGTCACAAATAACTCCTGACACTCTTCTCCACCCACTCTACCCTGCCTGTACTCTTTTCTTCACCTCTCTTCCACACTCACCATTACTCTGAACTATTAATCCCAAGTATTTAAACTCATCAACCTTCACCACCTCTACATCCTTCACCATTCCTCTGTCCTCCCTCTCATTATCATGCAGAACTACCTGAGGAAGTATAATACAATATTTTCTGTAAGATGTAATCATGCAGAACTATCTGAGCAAATATAACACAATACCTTCTGTATGATGTAATCTTGCAGAACTACCTCAGCAAGTGTAACAAAATACCTTTTGTAAGATGTAATCATGCAGAACTATCTGAGCAACTGTAACTCAATACCTTCCATAAGATGTAATCATGCAGAACTATCTAACTGAGTGTAACACAACACCTTCCATAAGATGTAATCATGCAGAACTACTTGAGCGAGTTTAACACAATACCTTCCATAAGATGTAATCATGCAGAACTACCTCAGCAAGTGAAACACTATACCTTCCATATGATGTAATCATGCAGAACTACCTGAGCAAGTGTAACACAATACTCTATGATGTAATCATGCAGAACTACTTGAGGAAGTATAACACAATACCTTCGGTAAGATGTAATCATAGAGAGCTACCTGAGCAAGTGTAACACAATACCTTCTGTACGATGTAATAATGCAGACTTACCTGAGGAAGTGTAGCACAATTCCTTTTGTAAGATGTAATCACGCAGAACTACCTCAGCAAGTGAAACACTATGCCTTCCATATGATGTAATCATGCAGAACCACCTGAGCAAGTGTAACACAATACTCTATAATGTAATCATGCAGAACTGCTTGAGGAGGTATAACACAATACCTTATGTAAGATGTAATCATAGAGAGCTACCTGAGCAAGTATAACACAATACCTTCCATAAGAATTAATTATGCAGAACTACCTGAGCAAGTGTAATACAATACCTTCTGTAAGATGTAATCATAGAGAGCTACCTGAGAAAGTGTAGCACAATTCATTTTGTAAGATGTAATCACGCAGAACTACCTCAGCAAGTTTAACACAATACCTTCTGTAAGATGTAATCATGCAGAACTACCTGAGTAAGTGTAACGCAATAACTTCCATAAGATGTAATCATGCAGAACTACCTCAGCAAGTGTATACCGTCTGTAAGATGTAATCATGCAGAACTACCTCAGCAAGTGAAACACTATGCCTTCCATATAATGTAATCATGCAGAACTACCTGAGCGAGTGTAACACAATACTCTATGATGTAATCATGCAGAACTACTTGAGGAAGTGTAACACAATACCTTCTGTAAGATGTAATCATAGAGAGCTACCTCAGCAAGTATAACACAATACCTTCCATAAGATTTAATTATGCAGAACTACCTGAGCAAGTGTAATACAATACCTTCTGTAAGATGTACTCATACAGAACTACCTGAGCAAGTGTAACACAATACCTTCTGTAAGATGTAATCATAGAGAGCTACCTGAACAAGTGTAACACAATACCGTCTGTAAGATGTAATTATTTAGATTGCTTGCTGTTTAATACAGCTCTTCATCATCATTATGGCTCCCTGGCTACACCCTTAGACCAATGGAAATAGTGGACATTTTATAGGGCAGGGTGAGGCCCAGTGTGGTTCATCCAAAATAGAGAGTTCCATTAAGGCAATTAGGAAATGCAGTTCATTTAGAAAATCTAAACCAACTGTATGTGAAGTAGCGAATATTGTGAAAGAGGTAAAAGATCTGCAAATGGGATCTTTTGAAAATGGAAGGAACAAATTACATAGAAATAAATGGAATTTCTGGGAACAATACATTTTTTTCTTCTTTCAGCTTCTCCCATTGGGGGTCACTGCAGTGGACCACCAGTCCACAGACTGATTGGCAATGGAGTTTTTATGGTGTCATGTTGCCAGCCTGGCGCCCAACCTTCACAGAAGGCACATGCACATACACACACCTACCTGCATGTCTTTAAAACTCATTCAACCGCAGGGAGAACATGCTGACTCCACACATAAGGCACTCCAGCCAAGAACCAAACCGGAGAAGCTCTTGCTGTGAGGTGACAATGCTAACCGCTACACCACCATGGCCATCTCTGGGAACAATACATGCAGAATAATATTGAAGAGAAGTGAGGCTCACAGCAAAATAGTTAAGTGATCTGTCTGCAGACTATTACAATTCTAGCAAATGGCCAGAGGTCAGAACTAACCTGTGTACCTTCTATGTTTCTGGTAAAGATCTTAACCATTAACCTTCTATACATGCCAAAAAATGTTCAGGAAGAGGAGGAGGAGTGAGGTTTAAGAGCAGGCAGGAATTTTTGTAATTTATGTAGTGTTGGACTAAATGGCAATTGTAAAGAAAGAAAGAAAGCATGTATGTAATATATAATGTACGTAAATAAAAACAATTTTAGAACTGCTTGTTTTCTTTTCCTTAATGTATGTGTGCCTGTGTCTTACATGATTAAAAAATGCATTTCAATTAGCTGAACACTAGGGGTGGGTTACAAAGGACATCACAAATGGGAAACCATATTGCGCGTATATCTGGCGATATAAGAACTGGGCAGGGTACTGTCAGTGTGACTTTGTAGACAGCTGTTACGAAGTTTTATTCCACAAGCCTCCAATTTCTTTGCCTGCTTCAAAAAGAAAAGTAGACTGGGAGTAATTAGTTAGTTAACCGAAGTTAGGTATTTGCAGAGGAATGAGGCTACAGATACACTGTGAGGAAAGTTCCAGAAATGCAGCAGCTCTATCACTGGGAAGAAAAAGGTCACATAGGTGCCGCCAAAGGGGTGAAAGCAGAAGCTACAAGATGTGCATAATTTTTTTTTGTTTTATTTGTTTGTTAACTTTGTTAGAGAGCTGATTGCACATGATCCTTTTCAGGTTGAACTTAGGCTACAAAAGTTCATACGTTATTGCACAAGAATGTTATGCATCAGATGACAGGTACAAAGTAAATGTCACAGAGTACAGCATTGCTAACCTGGAAGCTGTAAGACAAAAAATAGCTATTCAAGGGAAAGACTCCAGCTTGTGGTATGTTACGTGGTATGTTACTTTGAATATTATGAGTCTTTCATCTACACGCAGGCTGCAAACTTTACAAGTGGATTTTTCTGCAGATAATGTTGGCACTTCCCTCAACAGACTGTAAAATGATGTGTGGAATATTATGGGAGCTGCCCTGACAGTAAGTGGAGTGCTACGAGGAAAGATTCATGGGTTCATAGGTTCATAGGTTTGTACTAGGCTATCGGACCTAGGGCCTATACAAGCCTAGCCATAACAATTACTTTGCTATTTCTTCCCACACTGTTTACTTCCCTGGACCCCTGTCTAGCAGGGCGACTGACGTGATCCCTGTAGTGAATTTCCTTTCTCCCATCCAGTCATCAAGGTTCCTTTTGAAGAGGGCCAAAGCGGTGCTCTGCTTGACATGTATCTGGGGAGTCTCTGGGTCAGGAACCTATCCCTCTAGCATGTTTTGTTTATTGTGATGACAAGGTTTAGATCCCTGGAGTATTTGGCTCTGAGGGATTGGGATTTCTTTAAGTGTAGCATGTCCAACAGCTCTGGGTTTTACATGGGCTTGTATGTTAAGCAGAGATTGCCTTGGAGTAGACGATATGCGACAGAGTATAGCTGGAGTTTTTTAAGGCGGTCAGCATAGGGCATCTGCTTTAGGCCTGTGATTCTTTTAGTGAGGTATTTCTGCGGCCTTTCCAGTTGTTGCAGATGTCTTGAGAGGTACATACCAAATGGGGCATTGTATTCTATATTGGGTCTAATCAAGGATGAGTACAGTGGGACAATGACCTCCTTTTCTCTGGATGAAAAGCCCTTAGTGATGAGGTGTGCCACATAGAAGAATTTCCTGACTGTTGTGGCGATGTGGTTATTGAAGGTGAGACCACTGTCCACCTGTGTCCCTAAGTCTCATCGCCCTTTTGCTGTTAATAAAGAAAGCAGAAGTACTAGATGTTGGACTCTGCAGAAGTACAAGATGTCGGACTCTGCTGCTTCCAGCCAGTGGTATGATATCTGCAAAAGTGGGTATCTTCACGCTGACATTGTCATTAAAGTCTGTGTTTTTGAGGCTGTATAGAAGCAGCTGCATGTCTTTGAAAGTGATGTAAACATCTGAAAGGATGTAGAGATCTGGAAGGAGGACAGAAGCAAGTGATCGTGCTAATGAGGGAAGACCTTGTTTAGGGTCTGCAGATGAGAGCTGTTTATTTATTTAGTTTGGATGTAATGACATGCTTATATCTAATCATTGTACAAATCAAAGCAGTGATAAAAAGACACAAAAATGGCAAATACAGTGCTTATAATTATAGTAAGCATATATATATTACAAGCAATTAGTAAGTATAAATATGAAACCCCTGAGGTGGATTAAAATGACTATCCTAAAAGATCATACTTTACTGACAGAAACAACAGTGTTTTACATTTGCAATATGAATACAGGAATTGATCAAAAACAAGGGACAATTAATGAGCACAAATAGTAGAGGGGGTGTTGGTGGGACTATGCCGAACCTACCTCAAGCAGTGAAAAAGTTAGATTTCACAAAAGTGCAGCAGCAAAAACATCAATCACAGGAAATCAGAGAGGCATCTATCAATCATCTGCAAAACACTATATTGGAGTACTTTGTATTGATCCAGGGAGTTGCATATCTTCTAAGACATTTTACAAGCTAGGAATCATTCTGAAAATGTCTGGTAACATGCTTTTAGGTTTTACCCGAGAAACCATGGTATGATCAATAAAAAAAATAAATGTGCAATAGGGGAGGAGAGTGAAAGGAATTATGAGAACAGATGAGAGAAAAAGGAATTATGGCCTGCCTGAGAAATGTTACTGCGTCACTGAGGTACACAGTGCAAACAAGGAAATCCCTTTTGTATAATGAAGACTATCAGAGAAAAAAGAAACAAGTTATAAAGCCTGAGTAGGCTAAGATTAATGGGAAATGTGCAACATTTTTCTCTATGATAAAGGTGGAAAATATCTGTAATCGTCATCTATAGAGAGCATCATACCTGTGTATATAGGTGTACATTTATGAGCATGTGTGTGCATGTTTTTGTCTCTGTTTTTGTGTGTGTGTGTGTGTGTGTGTGTGTGTGTGTGTGTGTGTGTGTGTGTGTGTGTATAGGGAGATCAGGGTGAAATAAGCATAGGCAGAACTATGACAATGTAGAATTTTGAATTAAGTATCAATCAAGGAAAAACTACAGCCAAATATATTTGACAGATCTTTTCAGCGAACACATTTTATGTTTTTCTGCACTTGTGCATCTGTGCATAAAGACAACAAACATGTGTAAGACCAGGGCAGGATATTTAAACATAAGGCTCACAGGTCATCAATAATGAGATTAATGCAGCAGTGAGGGCAAGAAACAGCTAATAGTGCAGACAATAAACACTGTAAGCAGTAATGATGCAGGTGCTCTGTCCAGGTGCTGTTAACGTGCAAGTAATTAGATGTAACAAGACGTGCAGTTATGGGCTAATGATTGCATGCCTTAGAACTGTTATCAGAAATGCACCTGAAAAGTGCAATTATTTTCAAAAGATTACGCAACCATGAAGTAGCTACTGCACTTAGACAAGAGCTTTTAAAATTAAAGTACATGACGATTGTTAAGAGCAGCTTTTTAGGAAGGTAAGAGATGTGTTATGACAGTTGGAAAGAAGGTTTTCTATGTAATTATGGTGCCATAATTAGAAGGGCTGGAATGCTCATTAGCACATTATGTAAATAGCACTACCTCAGGCCCTTCAGCAAAAACACTCTTTTTGTCTCTTGCTGAAATTCATAGAAACGCACAGACACACACACACACACACACACACACACACACACACACACACACACACACACACACACACACACACACACAAACAAATCTGTCTGTATGTGTCCACTATACTAATAAATGTGTTTGTTTATGCATGATACTTGTTTAATTTATGCTTGCACTTTTAGCTGTATTACCTACACCACACACAAGCACACACACACACAAACACACACACACACGCACACACGCACACACACACACACACACACACACACACACACACACACACACACACACACACACACACACACACACACACACACATCTATATCTATCTAACTATCTCTCTCTCTATATTTATATATATAGATATATATATATATATATATATATATATATATATATATATATATATATATAGAGCTATATCTATCTATATAATTATACTGTTTACTATCAAAATGTGGAAAATCAAAAAAATTTTCCACATTTTGATTAACTTTGTTATCCGAATTTTGTAATCCAGAATTATCAAAATGTCAGAAATAGTAACCACTGAATCGACTTTCAAACACTGGAAGTTCTAGTGTCGAAAGTCTGTGTTAACCAGTAAAGTTTATGCAGGGAGGACAAGCCTCCTTCCCTCCCCATACTCCCTGCATATTACATATTCAAACTGTGAGATTGCACTACAGTGAAAAAAAGGGTAAATTTCCCCATCCCCACTGTAGTGCAATTTATTAGAATGTAGATGCCATATTAACGAATGCACACTACCATTTGCTAATGTGGATTCGAACATTTCCAGATCGGAATTGCAGAAACTGGAAAGCACGCATTCGACCATCCCATTTTCGCATAAGCGCCATTCCACATTTTGATAGTAAACCTATATATATATACATATATATATATATATATATATATATATATATATATATATAGAGCTATATATATCTATATTTATCTATATCTATATATATATATATATATATATATATATATAGAGAGAGAGAGAGAGAGAGCTATCTATATCTATATTTATCTATATCTATATATATATATATATATATATATATATATATATATAATATATGCATGTATGCAGATATATATAAACACATATACATATAGTTATGCATATATATGTATGTCTATCTGTATATCTATCAGTATTCCCCCTCTTCCCCTGTTATCATCCACCTAATAATTCTTGCTTCACTTGGTCTTACTGCATTAACTTGTTTGACACCATTTTTCCCTCATTCCAATAACTTTGCTCTCACTTTATTCATCTACAAGCTATGTAAATATCTGTACTTTACTTGCAATCAAACTTGTGTGTGTGTGTGTGTGTGTGTGTGTGTGTGTGTGTGTGTGTGTGTGTGTGTGTGTGCGTGTGTGTGTGTGTGTGTGTGTGTGTGTGTGTGTGTGTGTGTGTATGTGTCTATATATATATATATTCATTTTATAATTATATTGATTGCCAACTACTGTATATTTATTATTGTCCCTTGCCGCCTGACTATTTTGTACAAAATGTATGAGTTTATGAAAATGTGCTACCTCTGTATGTTAACAATCACTAATATGTAATATTTGTAATGTAAATTTCAAGCTGTACCAGTTGTCTTGTTGTATGTATCACACTGGAGCTTTTCTCCTCAGGTCTCCACTGAAAACAGGCTGCTGGCCCAGTTGGCTATATATATATATATATATATATATATATATATATATATATATATATGTGTATATATATATTATTGTTTATTGACATTTGTTCATTGGGAAAGTCCACTAGGTCAGATACAGAAATTCTTATACCATTTCATAGTGATTAGTAATACACAGAGCAGAAAAGTCTGGTTAGGTGCTAGTAGCACACACACAGTATGTTTAATAGCATTGGAAAAGACAGAAGATACATTCATAATAAAGAGTTCATTTATGCACTTCAGTGTTTAGGATATAGCCAAATAATAATTATAGAGACAAAAGAGTGAATGCCATACTTTAACTGATATAGAAAAGTGAAAGAACTTCAGAGAATTCACAAATTATTACTTGAGAGTGAAAACAGTTATAATAGTCAGCAAAATCTTATGGTTTGTTTATGGTGGTCTACAGTTCTGGGCAAAAAGACAGATATGATTATTAAGAAAGTGGCTTTTTAGGGAAAATTTGAAGGTTTTTATGAAATTAAGCTGTGCAATACAGGGGGTACAGGCTTTGTTCAGCTCTCTTACTGGGTTTGGATACACTTAAAAGCTGTTTATTAGTAGAAGGAAGATTTCAGGAGGGGATGTAGGACTGTAGGATAGAATGAAGTGAAGGGCAGCTTTCTGGGTTGTATATTAGTTTATGAGCTAGGGTTATCTGGGTATAATAAAGGTAGTGGTGGAATTCCAACCATTTCAGTTCCTTAATGGCCTGGCAGTAGTGTGCGTGATTTGGTAGGCCAGAGGCAAATTTTGCAATTTTAGAACAGCATGATTGTAGTTTGTTACTTAGCGATGTGTGAAGGTTGGTAAAGCTGGGGGAACCATAGAGGAGGGATGGGGGTTGGAGGGCATTTGCCAGTTTTATTTTGTAAGTTTATCCATCTAGAGTTTATATCTATAGAGTTTGTCTAGTTTAAAATGTGTTTTTTGTTTACTGTATTAAAACATATGTTGTTTGAAGGATAGTTTGTCATCTGTAGTAATGCATAGTAATTTTGCTGCTTTCACTACTTCAATGTTAGTCTTGTTTTGGGAGTAAATTCTAAAGTCCTGTGGGGGTGGTTCAGATGAGAATAGTAGTAGCTTAGATTTGGGGGATTTAGTAGTAGTTGTGCTTTGTTTGGCCCACTTTCTATGGCTGAGAAGGCATTTTGTGTTATTTTTAGGAGATCTGGGAAGTAGCTAGAGGAGGATAGGATAATACAATCATAAGCATTTTGGGTGAACTTTGCAAGGAGACTGTGTGGAGATTATTTATAAATAAATTAAAAAGCAAAGGTCCAAGAATGGATCCCTGGGGGACTCCTGTCTTATTAACCAGATAACCAGATAGATTGTGTTGCCACCTGACAGATTGCTGTCTGTTGTTCATATAGGTGAGGTTATGTTCGGAGCATCCTAGTGTTGTTAGTTGTTGGAGTAGTTTAGTATGTGATACTTTGTCAAAAGCTTTGGATAGGTCTAGTAAGACTACTTTTGTTACTAGATCAGAGTCCAGAGCTTTGCTCACAGTATCAGTGAAAGAAAGTAAGGCCATAGTAGTACTGTATGCAGGTCGGAAGCCATGTTGGGTAGGGGTGAGGAGATTATTGTCAGAGAGGTGTTTTAGATGTTGAGTGTGTATACACTTTTCAAATATTTTAGATAATGGTGAGAGACTGGAAACGAGTCAGTAGTTAGTTAAATCGTTAGTATTTCCACCATTATTCACCGGGTTTATGATGGATTGCTTCCAGATTTGAGGGAATGTGGATTCTGAGATGGATCTGTTAATTAGAATGCTGATGGGTTAGGCTATTGGTTTGGCACCAAGTTTCAAGTATTCAGAGGGAGGGGTATCGGAGGATAGGGAGCATGGTCTTAGTTTAGTTAGTGATTTAAATACCGCAGAGGTGCCCACTGTTTTTATTGAAAATATGTGAGTTACTGGGGTATTGTTAGCGGTTTCTTTGCGGAGTGAGGGATGTAAGCTAGGATTCTCATGAACTGGGTTTGAGGTGCTTATGCTATTGTTAGGGGGTTGATTGTTATTTGTGGTGGTTCTCTTGACAAATCTGAGAATGCTGTCAATAAATTGGGAGTTAATAAATGTGGGCTACTTGTTGTGGGTCTTTATCGGGGGATGGTGATGGATTTTGTGTGGGGAAGAGACTGATTTTCAGAATTGTTTTGGTTATTTCTTTGACTAGATAATTGTGAATTTTTTTGTCATTTTTAACTACTTTCTTGGCTTTGTTACGAAGTTGTTTGAAGTTAATTTTATTTGCTTGTCTTCTGTATTTATGCCATTATTTCCAGGCTCGGTCTCTTGAAAGAAGAATTTGTTTTGTTGGTTTTGTAAGCCAAGGAGCATGATTGACTTTTGTTCTTTTGTACCGAATGGGGTCTAAAGTATTTAGAGAAGTAGAGAAGACATTATTAAAATAGTTTACAACATCATCTAAGGGTAATATTTTAGTGAGATCCAATTCTGGGCTTTTAGGGAGTTACTGAAAGTTATTTGGTTGAAGTTGATTAAATTCCTAGATGTTCTATATGACTGGGGTTTGGGTACCTGAGTATGGGTTCTATGTGTAAAAGGTGGTAAATGATCACTTAGGATATCAGGGAGGGTACCATTTTAGGAATATTTGTGTGGATCTAAGACTAGGATCCAATCCAAGGTGGATTCTGGTTACTTGTTCAGCATTTGTATAGGGAATGAGACAAGCCATTCATATCTATGCAGGTTAATGCAATTAAATGAGGAAGTAAATAGTGTGGGAAGAAATAGCCAGAGAATTATGTCAAGGCTTATATAGGCCCTAGGGCCGATAGCCTAGTACCAATCTATGAACCTATGAACTGGGGAGTATGATAGTAAATTTTGCCAATTAATGTAGTATCCCCTAGAATCACAGTTGCATTGGATATCTTTTGGTTTGTCCAAGATAGAAAATCTTTGCGAGTAAGGATGTTTTGTCCTGGGGAATATATAGTGTTGCTATGCATAACTATTTATTATTATTTATTTGTAATGATGATAATAAAATTTCTATATTGCCAAAGGTTGGGGTAGGTTTAGGAAATGGTGTTATGGTCAAGGAGTTACAGTAGATTCAGACTACACTCTCTCCTTTCTTTTGGAGTCTATATTTTCATAGGATATTGTAACCACTTGGAACTATTTCAGTGTCAGATATATGTGGCTTTAGCCAGGTTTCCATAAAGGCTACGATATCAGGGGTGTATTGCGACAGCCAGGCATGAAATTCTGCAATTTTGTTATAAATACTCTTCTGTTGATTGTTATTCTAAATAGACTCTGAGTATTAGTGGGTGGCTTGGAGGAAGGATTGAGGTTGTGACTGATATTGGCAGAGAAGGAAGGGCCGGGATTTGTATGTATGTTGCTGCTTTGAGATAGTAACAAGAGATGATTTATAAGGTATGAGAAGTAGTAGGTTTTAGAAGAGGGCATAGTTAAAGTATAGGGAATTATTTTGAGTTTGTTGTTGATGTGGAAGGTTTTGAATTTGGTAGTGTATACATTGGTACAATTAAATAAAAATGAGATGTTAGAGAAACTAATTATATTGGGTTGTGGCACTGTAGTTAGGTAGGAGCTCTTGAGGATAATGAGAAATGAAGGCTGTGGAAGGAGGTGACTTGAGTTAGTATGAGAAGAGGAGTGCTGAGAGATAATATGAAATCAATTAGTTGTATGGTGTTGGACATTTTGTAGTGTGACTGATGGAAAATATAAGGTAGATGTGAAGTTTGTGGTATTGATATATTTGGGAAATGGTTGGTGTTTAAAATATTATTGGCTCTTGGTAGATGATACTTGGCTGTGGTTGTGAAGTGATTGATTTGGTAATGGTGTAAGGGGAAGTGATTGAGGGAAGTATACGTGTAATGAAAAAGGGGATGGGTGAGAATGGGGGTAGGGTAGGGGAACAGACAGAGCCCGAGTGTAATGCTAGAACAACCAGTTATTTTAAGCTAAGAGGGAATGGGTTAACTATTATGGCTTAAGGAAGAGGGGGAAGGTGAGTTTAATGGGTCAGAGATAGTATGCATGCCACTGCCAGATAGTTATTTATTAAAAAATGTTATTTGTAGTTAATATAGAATAGGAAAGGTCAGGTAGGATATACACCACTAGTGCTTTGTAGGGTCATATCTTGGGAGACCACAGCTACTTTATAGAAGGAAGGAAATGTATTATTTTATTTATTTGACATTTGTTGACTGGGTTAGTCTGACTGGACAGACACCCTTTTTCAGCAGAGACCCAAGGAGAAAAGCTCCAAAACATACAATACATGATATAAAATGACATAAGAAATTTAGTATTGGGATAATCATATACAATTATTTCCTATACACACACTCAAATCCCAGTTTGTTAGTTCAGTTAGGGAGTTCAGTTTAGACACACACTATTGGGAGGTAATAGACTGTAAAACCAAAGGAGATACAGACAATTAGTAGGGTAAGGTAGGGGTTAAGGCAAAGAAGCACCAATAATCTCTTAAAAGGAAATAACATGTATATCGTGCCTTCCAATAAGGATACTACTTAATGTTGGAGAAAAATATTTCCTGTAAAATGCAATAGCTCTTTTAACAAAAGTAAGCAGGTAAATACATATGAAATATTTAGTTATATAAAGTATAACACAGTGAGATAGGCAAATTAATATTTGCGATTGCAATATCTTAGTAAGCTAGCTTCAAAATTTGTAACTGAGCATCCAGTAACAGAGAAGATTTCAATTTGGGCACATTAAAGAGTTAGCGACCGTATGCTCAAGCAGCTATTAACAATCCAGTATACTGCAGAGCAGCTTTGGTTCCTATAAAAAGCAGTTATGTGATATTGCTATAAACTAAAAGTGGTTGCAGCCATGTTAATAGTCTAATGACTAGTTATAAGTTCAGAACAGTGTTATTCCGTTGCTGTCCTCTTTCAGATAAGAGCAGAGATGAGGACAATGTTTGCAGCATTTTCTACCCACAGAAAAAAATCTACACATTCAGCTGGCTGGATATCATAAAGCATGTGGGAATTTGGGTACATTTAAAGGCTGATTCCAAGTAAACTACTGTAGCTTTAGTAAAAAGACAAAAAGAAACAGTCGCTAAGCTGTAATGCACAAGGAAATGCTCGCAAACTGACTGAGACCGAATGTTGGTTCTGTAATAAAAATTAATTCAGAGGTACAATGTAATGAGTTCCAGTATATAATACAATGTTACAGTGAAGTTCTAAAAACTTGCTTGGTGAGCACACTAATATCGGAATGCCTACTTATATATCTACATTATGTTACACCTGATTGTGCTTCTGTGAATGCATTTATTTATTTACTTATCTATTTATTTCCATTTGTTGACCAAAATAGTTTAACTGGGTAAAACTTATTTTCAGTGGAGGCCCAGGGACAAAAGCTCCATGTTTACATATGAAAACAGAAAACATTACAAACATAGCCTGTGATTCATATTAAAACATAAAATATTAGAAACAGCATGTGCACATAGGCCAGACACTCTTGAGTATGTATGTCTAGATGTGTGTGTTTGCCTGTTTGTGCAGGGCTATGTACACATCTGTTTATTTCTAGACTTTAAGTACTTCCATGAATCAAAGTGTATAGGTCAGAAAAACTTTCTGGAGATATATCTCGATATTCAGAAGAATGCTTAATGCAACGACCCAATGGCTAACGTGATCGTGGTGAATAGCACAACACTACTGTAATTATCAATTAAATAAAATTAAAAGTGCCATTTAATGCCACAACTATCTATGTATTGAAAAATCTGCTCAAGTAAATGTCAATTCTGGTGAACGCAGGAGTGTACCATGGCTGTGATTTCAGAATTTGCAAACAGTAGTAGCATGCATATTTAGTATGAAATCAAATATTCCCATGCAAGCTGGCAACATTGTAATGCAATGAGAATATAGTATGTGTCTCCCAGCAAAATTCTTACCAGTTTTATTCATATAAATGCAGAGAAAATGGGAGCATGGGATAGAAAGAAGGGAAGAACAAAGAGAGGAACATCCAGAAGGAAACAGGGAAGAAAAGACAGGGGGCAGGCATACTTTTTTAAGTACCAGTGCCTTTTTAATTTTTTTCAAGAAAGGTAGATGAAAAAGGATGTAAGCAGAAGACAGAGGAAGGAAAAAGATAATGAAATTGAAACAGGTGTAGACAAACAAATGCAGAGTACAGACAAAGACCAACAGGGGATATGCTGGCACAAAGGGGGGCACAATGCATAGATAGTAACAGAGGGGGCAAATGGTGACAGGGAGGAGTGGACTACAAAGAAAGGAGGGGGGGGAGGAATTTATCACACAAGGAACGGGAAATGCCATGACTGAGGACAGGGCAGAGTGATGTCTCCTTTTCTATATGCCCCTGATAGGACCCAGGCAGAGGTCTGCACCCTCTCTGGCTGCCTTCTCTGCTAGGTCTTGCCTCAGTTAGCACATTAGGCTATGCCAGGCAGTGCTCTGACTCTGCTAGACCAAGAAGGTTGTTCTCCTGGTGGCTAATGTGGGCATTAAGCCACTAGTCCATGAATGCTATCATCATCAGCACCAAGGGACTTACCAGCAGTGTCACCAGAGGGTGTGACAACACCTCTCCTCCAGTAGTCTATTTTGGAAGGCCACCAAGGACACCTCCAGGTCACCCACCATTGCATAATATATGTCACCCTACTGACATGTAGACCTGGAGGCAGATGGAGCAGGATGACAGAGCAGGGACCACTGCTGCACCACAGGTACACAGAAATGGCGAAAAAATAAACAAGAAACATAAAATAACAATATAAAGGAGGCATGTTGCAAAGGAGACAGACAGAAAAAAGTAGCATGTCCATATCTAACTAACAGCATACAGCTACAGCTGGCCTAAATTTGTGGTGGATATGTGATGATACTAGCATGCATGATTATGACAAAGCGTAGCAAAAGATACATTCCTATTGGAAAATGTTGCTACAAGAGTTTGAACTTGAATATTATTAATGGTTCCATGGGGCATTTCTGAATTCAATGCAGATAATACGTTGGTGGACAGCAGAGGCCATGAATGGTATATGGGCATGGCCAATGCATCATAAGGGAAATGGACGAGGAAGTGCTTTGTGGATGCAGCCATTGTTGCAGAATGTGCAAGTCAACATACTCAGCATGCTGGTGTGATGTACTAAAGGCAGATAATACAGTGGAGGTAAAGTGGGCATTTGTCAGAAAATGACATATATTATGATGTAAGCTAAGCTTTACTATAAGACAGAGTAGTCACAAAGGCAGAATGGCATGGGTAGGCCATGTGAAAGTGGCACAAGCATGGGCATTTTTTGGGGCAATACACAGCACAAATGGAGAAATGTCTGTGTACCTCATTGTAGGACCAGCAGGAAGTGTCCATGCACACATTAGTGGGCTAGCAGGCATGGATGTGAGGCACTCTGTTGCAGTAAGCATGAGCTAAGAACATTCCATGACAAGCATGTTTTTGTCACCGTGAAGGTATGGAACCCACTACATCCTATGTATGGCTCATTTCCCCTGTCAGCATAGACAGAGATGGTGTGTCTGAAGGCCTGTAGTATTCCTGCCTATGGATGCTAGAATTACCAGAACAGAATTATACCTTTGGGTAGCATACTAACATGGTATCTAATAACTGCCTGTATTGGAGGTTGGAAGGGTGACCCAATGGTTAAGGTGTTTGCCTTACAAACACAAGGTGCAGGGTTTGAGTCTCACGAGGGATAATTGGCTAGGCTTAAAATGGCTCGCAAGGGCAGTTAACTTAATACTTACACTGCATCCACAGAGGTGCTCCGTATACTTCCTAAGTCTAATCCTCTTTTATCTGCTAAGGAGCTGAAGAATATCACAGAAAATGAAAATGCACATGAAAATACGTCCTTCAAGGGCCCTGTACCTATGCAGTAAATTGTACTAAATTGGATCTGTTATGAATACGTACTGCACATCTGAAGAGTACTCTGTCTGACGTCTTCTTCCCATTGGTGCAAAATGTCTAGGTTGCACTTCTTGAGGTCACTTTAATGGTGCGACTTACTTTGTGTGGAGTCACTTTAATGGTGACTGTACTGCTTAGCAGAGTGGGTCATGTCAGTTGCAGGAGTCACTGCCCTAATAAGGCTGTGCCAGACATCCACCTTATACCAGGACCCTTGGAGGACTCTCCTTGCTGGTGGTCTCTATGCCTAAGGTATACAACTATATTAGACTCTTTAGAGCACCACATGGAAGCTCTGTTACCTTCAATGTCTTTTAAAACCATTGCCTCTTAACAGGTCACAGTCCAGAGGAAGATTGTAGCATATTCATTTTGATCCACATCACTGCAGCCAGCATGTGACACACTACAGTGGCCATAACAGTCCAGAGGAAGATTGTAGCATATTCATTTTGATCCACATCACTGCTGCCAGCATGTGTCATACTACGGTGGCCATAACAGTCCAGAGGAAGATTGTAGCATATTAATTTTGAGCCACATAACTGCTGCCAGCATGTGACACACTACGGTGGCCATAGAGTTAGTGAGCATGTGGCAGTACCACCATATGATGGTTTATTTACACAGCATGGCAGGATACACTTCACCACCTCTTTGAGTCATAATGCTAAGGTACATTTATCTACCCACCCACGCATGTGCAAATCACTTCACAGGTTCTCATGTTAGTGCATGGTCTGGGGCAAGCCTTGTAGTGCAGCCTTAGTCCATGATTCTGAGAAATTTGCTTAGCATTGGCTCATTAGCTTAATTACCATGCTACAAGCCTTGAAACAGTGTGATAACCACAGCCACAGCCTTTGTTGTGCTCATAGTGCCACATAATTTACTGCTTTTAGCAGACTTGTTGAGTGATTTTTTTTTTTATCCAGATTCAAGCATTAGGCTTTAAAAACATTAATCCTGAGGTAAGTGAATGGGGGACACTGCCTGCAAATATTGGGAAACTGACTATGTACATCAGCTGCAAATGTATAGTGTTTGTTGATTTCTGTGGTGGCATTTCTTTAGGGCTGGCAGGTGGGTTAAGAAGTATGTACTAGCTCGAGGGAGATGAAGTGCACTGCCACTGCAAGTTAAGTGCTACATCAGAAGGTTTGAGGTGTATAACCTTGTGGCTAGGCTGGAAACTGTGCTGTCACTGTGTCAACTTGCCTTTGTTATGAGTACTGTATGGATGTATCTAACTGCCATTAATGTCCTCTAAGTCAGTATGTCACTGTTTCTTAGATGTCTGCAGGATGAGTGGTCTTTCATGCTGTATCCTGTTCTTGGCAGAAAGTGAACCATATTCACTCCTGGTCTGGTGCCTGTGTCTCTGATGGACAAAGGCAGTCAGTAAATCACCCCGTATACAAATAAAATCTGTGGATGGCATTTGGATTGTGCGGCTAGGCTTATACACATGTATTATTGTGTATCATTGCATTTAAAGGTAAATATGCCTCACAGAGACAGAATGAGTACGTAGTTCTTTCACCCAGGCAGAGAATGACATTGCCTTGCAGGGCCTGCATGAACATGTTCAGAGAATGCCCCTAACTAATAAGAAAGGCCATGCTTTATAACAATGTGTTGGGGAACCTTGTTGAACAAACGGATGCAGTCAGGGGCTACAGGTACACACATGACCAAGTACAATGGTAGGGTCACACACATACTTGTTTATGTACACAACAAGGCAACCTGCCTGTCAAAGAGCTATAGATGGGGATCTGGTGGACTCATTATTAACTGACATGAATGAATTTCTGATATCTCTGTCTAGGAGGCATGACAGGTCTCGTATTCCCAGTAGAGGACTCCACCTTGGTGCAAAACTTCACCTAGCACTTGCTGCATGTGGGTATTACCTAACATGTATAACATGCAGTACAAAGTTGCCTGACTCAGGCCCATACCCCTAATGAGCAGGGCACCGGGAGGGTCAGCTGGTGATGCTGCATGTGGGTATTAGCTAACATGTATAACATGCAGTACAAAGTTGCATGACTCAGGCCCATACCCCTAATGAGAAGGGAACCGGGAGTGTCAGCTGGTGATGCTGCATGCGGGTATTACCTAACATGTATAACATGCAGTACAAAGTTGCCTGACTCAGGCCCATACCCCTAATGAGAAGGGAACCGGGAGTGTCAGCTGGTGATGCTGCATGTGGGTTTTACCTAACATGTATAACATGCAGCACAAATTTGGCTGACTCAGGCCGATACCCCTAATAAGCAGGGCACCAGGAGAGTCAGCTGGTGATGCTGCATGTGGGAATTACCTAACATGTATAACATGCAGTACAAAGTTGCCTGACTCAGGCCCTTACCCCTAACGAGCAGGGCACAGGGAATGTCAGCTGGTGATGCTGCATGTCGGTACAACTTAACATGTATAACATGCAGTACAAAGTTGCCTGACTCAGGCCCATAGCCCTAATGAGCAGGGCACCAGGAGAGTCAGCTGGTGATGCTGCATGTGGGAATTACCTAACATGTATAACATGCAGTACAAAGTTGCCTGACTCAGGCCATTACCCCTAATGAGCAGTGCACAGGGAATGTCAGCTGGTGATGCTGCATGTGGGTACTACTTAACATGTATAACATGCAGTACAAAGTTGCCTGACTCAGGCCAATACCCCTAATGAGCAGGGCATTGGGAGTGTTAGCTGGTGATGCTGCATGTGGGTATTACCAAATATGTATAACATGCAGTAGATAGTTGCCCGACTCAGGCCCATACCCCTAATGAGCAGAGCACCGGGAGTGTCAGCTGCTGATGCTGCATGTGGGTATTACCTAACATGTATAACATGCAGTACAAAGTTTTGTGACTCAGGCCCATACCCCTAATGAGCAGGGAACTGGGAGTGTCAGCTGGTGATGCTGCATGTGGGTATTACTAACATGTATAACATGCAGTACAAAGTTGTCTAACTCACGCTCATACCCCTAATGAGCAGAGCACCGGGAGTGTCAGCTGGTGATGCTGCATGTGGGTATTACCTAACACTTATAACATGCAGTATAAAGTTGCCTGACTCAGGCCCATACCCCTAATGAGCAGGGCACCGGGAGTGTCAGCTGGTGAAGCTGCATGTGGGTATTACCTAACACGTATAACATGCAGTACAAAGTTGCCTGACTCAGGCCCATACCCCTAAGAGCAGGGCACCGAAAGTGTCAGATGGTGATGCTGCACGTGGGTATTACCTAACATGTATGAAATGCAGTACAAAGTTGCTTTACTCAGGCCCATATCCCTAAAGAGCAGGGCACCAGGAGTGTCAGCTGGTGATGCTGCATGTGGGTATTACCTAACATGTATAACATGCAGTACAAAGTTGTCTGACTCACGCCCATACACCTAATGAGAAGGGCACCGGGAGTGTCAGCTGGTGATGCTGCATGTGAGTATTACCTAACATGTATAACATGCAGTACAAAGTTTTCTGACTCAGGTCTATACCCCTAATGAGCAAAGCACCGGGAGTGTCAGCTGGTGATACTGCATGTGGGTTTTACATAACATGTATAACATGCATTGCAAAGTTGCCTGACGCAGGCCCATACCCTTAATGAGCAGGGCACTGGGAGTGTCAGCTGGTGATGCTGCATGTGGGTGTTACCTAACATGTATAGCATGCAGCACAAAGTTGCCTGACTAAGGCCCATACCCCTAATGAGCAGAGCACCGGGAGTGTCAGATGGTGATGCTGCATGTGGGCATTACATAACATGTGTAACATGCAGTACAAAGATGCCCAACTCAGGCCCATACCCTAATGAGCATGTGGGTATTACGAAATATGTATAACATGCAGTACATAGTTGCTCGACTCAAGCCCATACCCTTAATGAGCAGGGCACTGGGAGTGTCAGCTGGTGATGCTGCATGTGGGTATTACCTAACATATATAACATGCAGTACAAAGTTACCTGACTCAGGCCCTTAACGCTAATGAGCAGGGCACTGGGAGTGTCAGATGGTGATGCTGCATGTGGGCATTACATAACATGTGTAACATGCAGTACAAAGATGCCCAACTCAGGCCCATACCCTAATGAGCAGGGCACCGAGAGTGTCAGCTGGTGATGCAGCATGTGGGTATTACCTAACATGTATAACATGCAGTTCAAAGTTGCGTGACTCAGGCCCATACCCCTAATGTGCTGGGCACCGGGAGTGTCAGCTAGTGATGCTGCATGTGGGTATTACCTAACACGTATAACATGCAGTACAAAGTTCCCTGACTCAGGCCGACACCTCTAATGAACAGGGCACCAGGAATGTCAGCTGGTGATGCTGCATGTGTGTGTTACCTAACATGTGTAACATGCAGTACAAAGATGCCCGACTCAGGCCCATACCCTAATGAGCAGGGCACTGGGAGTGTCAGCTGGTGATGCAGCATGTGGGTATTACCTAACATGTATAACATGCAGTACAAAGTTGCCTGACTCAGGCCTATACCCCTAATGAGCAAAGCACCGGGAGTGTCAGCTGGTGATGCTGCATGTGGGTTTTACCTAATATGTATAACATGCAGTACAAAGTTGCCTGACTCAGGCCCATACCCCTAATGAGCAGGGCACCGGGAGGGTCAGCTGGTGATGCTGCATGGGGGTATTACCTAACATGTATAACATGCAGCACATAGTTGCCTGACGCAGGCCCATACCCCTAATGAGCAGGGCACTGGGAGTGTCAGCTGGTGATGCTGCATGTGGGTATCACCTAAAATGTATAACATGCAGCACAAAGTTGCCTGACTCAGGCTCATACCCCTAATGAGCAGGGCACTGGGAGTGTCAGCTGGTGATGCTGCATATGGGTATTAGCTAACATGTATAACATGCAGTACAAAGTTGCATGACTCAGGCCCATACCCATAATGAGCAGGGCACCGGGAGTGTCAGTTGGTGATGCTGCAAGTGGGTATTACCTAACATGTATAACATGCAGTACAAAGTTGCCTGACTCAGGCCCATACCCCTAATGAGAAGGGAACCGGGAGTGTCAGCTGGTGATGCTGCATATGGGTTTTACCTAACATGTATAACATGCAGCACAAAGTTGCCTGACTCAGGCCGATACCCCTAATGAGCAGGGCACCAGGAGAGTCAACTGGTGATGCTGCATGTGGGAATTACCTAACATGTATAACATGCAGTACAAAGTTGCCTGACTCAGGCCCTTACGCCTAACGAGCAGGGCACTGGAAATGTCAGCTGGTGATGCTGCATGTTGGTACTACTTAACATGTATAACATGCAGTACAAAGTTGCCTGACTCAGGCCCATACCCCTAATGAGCAGGGCACCAGGAGAGTCAGCTGGTGATGCTGCATGTGGGAATTACCTAACATGTATAACATGCAGTACAAAGTTGCCTGACTCAGGCCCTTACCCCTAACGAGCAGGGCACAGGGAATGTCAGCTGGTGATGCTGCATGTGGGTACCACTTAACATGTATAAAATGCAGTACATAGTTGCCCGACTCAGGCCCATACCCCTAATGAGCAGTGCACCGGGAGTGTCAGCTGCTGATGCTGCATGTGGGTATTACTTAACATGTATAACATGCAGTACAAAGTTGCCTGACTCAGGCCGATATCCCTTATGAGCAGGGCATCGGGAGTGTCAGCAGGTGATGCTGCATGTGGGTATTACCTAATATGTATAACATGCAGTACAATGTTATGTGACTCAGGCCCATACCCCTAATGAGTAGGGCAACGGGAGTGTCAGCTTGTTATGCTGCATGTGGGTATTACCTAACATGTATAACATTCAGTACAAAGTTGCCTGACTCAGGCCCATATCTGTAATGAGCAGGGCACCGGGAGTGTCAGGTGGTGATGCTGCATTTGGGTATTACCTAACATGTATAACATGCAGTACAAAGTTGTTTGACCAAGGCCCATACCCTTAATGAGCAGGGCACCGGGAGTGTCAGCTGGTGATGCTGCATGTGGGTATTATCTAACATGTATAACATGCAGTACAAAGTTGCCTGACTCAGGCCCATACCCCTAATGAGCAGGGTACCGGGAGTGTCAGCTGGTGATGCTGCATGTGGATATTACTTAACATGTATAACATGCAGTACAAAGTTGCCTGACTCAGGCTCATACCCCTAATGAGCAGGGCACCGGGAGTGTCAGCTGGTCATGCTGCATGTGGGTATTACCTAACATGTATAACATGCAGTACAAAGTTGTCTGACTCACGCTCATACCCCTAATGAGCAGGGCACTGGGAGTGTCAGCTGGTGATGCTGCATGTGGGTATTACCTAACAATTATAACATGCAGTATAAAGTTGCCTGACTCAGGCCCATACCCCTAAAGAGCAGGGCACCAGGAGTGTCAGCTGGTGATGCTGCATGTGGGTATTTCCTAACATGTATAACTTGCAGTACAAAGTTGTCTGACTCACACCCATACCCCTAATGAGCATGGCACTGGGAGTGTCAGCTGGTGATGCAGCATGTGGGTATTACCTAACATGTCTAACATGCAGTACAAAGTTCCCTGACTCATGCGTATACACCTAACGCGAAGGGCACTGGGAGTGTCAGGTGGTGATGCTGCATGTGGGTATTACCTAACATGTATAACATGCAGTACAAAGTTGTCTGACTCAGGTCTATACACCTAATGAGCAAAAAACCGGGAGTGTCAGCTGGTGATACTGCATGTGGGTTTTACATAACATGTATAACATGCATTACAAAGTTGCCTGACTCAGGTCCATACCCTTAATGAGCAGGGCACTGGGAGTGTCAGCTGGTGATGCTGCATGTGGATGTTACCTAACATGTATAGCATGCAGCACAAAGTTGCCTGACTAAGGCCCATACCCCTAATGAGCAGGGCACCGGGAGTGTCAGCTGTTGATGCTACATGTGGGTATTACCAAATATGTATAACATGCAGTACATAGTTGCCCGACTCAAGCCTATACCCCTAATGAGCAGGGCACCCAGAGTGTCAGCTGGTGATGCTGCATGTGGGTATTATCTAAGATATATAACATGCAGTACAAAGTTACCTGACTCAGGCCCTTAACCCTAATGAGCAGGACACTGGGAGTGTCAGATGGTGATGCTGCATGTGGGTATTACATAACAAGTGTAACATGCAGTAGAAAGATGCCCAACTCAGGCCCATACCATAATGAGCAGGGCACCGGGAGTGTCAGCTGGTGATGCAGCATGTGGGTATTACCTAACATGTATAACATGCAGTTCAAAGTTGCGTGACTCAGGCCTATACCCCTAATGTGCTGGGCACCGGGAGTGTCAGCTAGTGATGCTGCATGTGGGTATTACCTAACACGTATAACATGCAGTACAAAGTTCCCTGACTCAGACCTATACCCCTAATGAGCAAAGCACCGGCAGTGTCAGCTGGTGATGCTGCATGTGGGTTTTACCTAACTTGTATAACATGCAGTACAAAGTTGCCTGATTCAGGCCCATACCCCTAAAGAGCAGGGCACTGGGAGTTTCAGCTGCTGATGCTGCATTTGGGTATTACCTAACATATATAAAATGCAGTACAAAGTTGTGTGACTCAGGCCCATACCCTTAATGAGCTGGGCACCGAGAGTGTCAGCTGGTGATGCTGCATGTGGTTATTACCAAATATGTGTAACATGCAGTACAAAGTTGCCTGACTCAGGCCCATACCCGTAATGAGCAGGGCACCAGGAGAGTCAGCTTGTGATGCTGCATTTGGTAATTACCTAACATGTATAGCATTCAGTACAAAGTTGTTTGACTCAGGCCCATACCCCTAATGAGCAGGGCACTGGAGGTTTCAGCTGCTGATGCTGCATTTGGGTATTACCTAACATATATAAAATGAAGTACAAAGTTGTGTGACTCAGGCCAATAGCCCTAATGAGCAGGGAACCGGGAGAGTCAGCTTGTGATGCTGCATTTGGTTATTACCTAACATGTATAGCATTCAGTACAAAGTTGTCTGACTCAGGCCCATATCCCTAATGAGAAGGGTACCAGGAGTGTCAGCTGGTGATGCTGCATGTGGGTATTACCTAACATGTATAACATGCAGTACAAAGTTGCCCGACTCAGGCCCATAACCCTAATGAGCAGGGAACCGGGAGTGTCAGCTGGTGATGCTGCATGTGGGTATTACCTAACATGTATAACATGCAGTACAAAGTTGCCCGACTCAGGCCCATACCCCTAATGAGCAGGGCACGGGGAATGTCAGCTGGTAATCCTGCATGTGGGTATTACCTAACATGTATAACATGCAGTACAAAGTTGCCTGACTGAGGCCTACAGCCGTAATGAGCAGGGCACCGGTAGTGTCAGCTGGTAATGCTGCATGTGGGTATTACCTAACATGTATAACATGCAGTACAATGTTTTGTGACTCAGGCCCATACCCCTAATGAGCAGGGAACCAGGAGTGTCAGCTGGTGATGCTGCATGTGGGTATTACCTAACATGTATAACATGCAGTACAACATTGCGTGACTCAGGCCCATACCGCTAAAGAGCAGAGCACCAGGAGTGTCAGCTGGTGATGCTCCATGTGGGTATTACCTAACATGTATAACATGCAGTACAAAGTTGCCTGACTCAGGCTCATTCCCTTAATGAGCAGGGCATCGGGAGTGTCAGCTGGTGATGCTGCATGTGGGTATTACCTAACACGTATAACATGCAGTAGAAAGTTGCCTGACTCTGACCCATACCCCTAATGAGCAGGGCACCTGGAGTGTCAACTGGTGATGCTGCATGTGGGTATTACCTAACACGTATAACATGCAGTACAAAGTTGCCTGACTCAAGCCCATACCCCTAAGAGCAGGGCATCGGGAGTGTCAGTTGGTGATGCTGCATGTGGGTATTACCTAACATGTATAACATGCAGTACAAGGTTGCTTGACTCAGGCCCATACCCCTAATGACCAGGGAACTGGGAGCGTCAGCTGGTGATGCTGCATGTGGGTATTACCTAACATGTATAACATGCAGTGCGAAGTTGTCTGACTCAGGCCTATACCCCTAATGAGCAAAGCACCGGGAGTGTCAGCTGGTGATGCTGCATGTGGGTATTACCTAATATGTATAACATACAGTACAAAGTTGCCTGACTCAGGCCCATACCCCTAATGAGCAGGGCATGGGGAGTGTCAGCTGGTAATCCTGCATTTGGGTATTACCTAACATGTATAACATGCAGTACAAAGTTGCCTGACTCAGGCCTACACCCATAATGAGCAGGGCACCGGTAGTGTCAGCTGGTAATGCTGCATGTGGGTATTACCTAACATGTCTTACATGCAGTACAACATTGAGTGACTCAGGCCCATACCGCTAATGAGCAGGGCACCAGGAGTGTCAGCTGGAGATGCTGCATGTGGGTATTACCTAACATATATAACATGCAGTACAAAGTTGCCTGACTCAGGCTCATTCCCCTAATGAGCAGGGCACCGGGAGTGTCAGCTGGTGATGCTGCATGTGGGTATTACCTAACACGTATAACATGCAGTAGAAAGTTGCCTGACTCTGACCCATACCCCTAATGAGCAGGGCACCTGGAGTGTCAACTGGTGATGCTGCACGTGGGTATTACCTAACACGTATAACATGCAGTACAAAGTTGCCTGACTCAAGCCCATACCCCTAAGAGCAGGGCATTGGGAGTGTCAGTTGGTGATGCTGCATGTGGGTATTACCTAACATGTATAACATGCAGTACAAAGTTGCCTGACTCAGGCCCATACCCCTAATGACCAGGGCACCAGGAGTGTCAGCTGGTGATGCTCCATGTGGGTATTACCTAACATGTATAAAATGCAGTACAACGTTGCCTGACTCAGGCCCACACCCCTAATGAGCAGGGCAACAGGAGTGTCAGCTGGTGATGCTGCATGTGGGTATTACCTAACATGTCTTACATGCAGTACAACATTGAGTGACTCAGGCCCATACCGCTAATGAGCAGGGCACCAGGAGTGTCAGCTGGTGATGCTCCATGTGGGCATTACCTAACATGTATAAAATGCAGTACAAAGTTGCCTGACTCAGGCCCTTACCCCTAATGAGCAGGGCAACAGGAGTGTCAGCTGGAGATGCTGCATGTGGGTATTACCTAACATGTATAACATGCAGTACAAAGTTGCCTGACTCAGGCTCATTCCCCTAATGAGCAGGGCACCGGTAGTGTCAGCTGGTGATGCTGCATGTGGGTATTACCTAACACGTATAACATGCAGTAGAAAGTTGCCTGACTCTGACCCATACCCCTAATGAGCAGGGCACCTGGAGTGTCAACTGGTGATGCTGCATGTGGGTATTACCTAACACATATAACATGCAGTACAAAGTTGCCTGACTCAAGCCCATACCCCTAAGAGCAGGGCATCGGGAGTGTCAGTTGGTGATGCTGCATGTGGGTATTACCTAACATGTATAACATGCAGTACAAAGTTGCTTGACTCAGGCCCATACCCCTAACGAGCAGGGCACAGGGAGTGTCAGCTGGTGATGCTGCATGTGGGTATTACCTAACATGTATAACATGCAGTACAAAGTTCACTGACTCAGGCCCATACCCCTAATGAGCAGGGCACCGGGAGTGTCAGCTGGTGATGCTGCATGTGGGTATTACCTAACATGTATAACATGCATTACAAAGTTCCCTGACTCAGGCCCATACACCTAATGAGAAGGGCACTGGAAGTGTCTGCTGGTGATGCCGCATGTGGGTATTACTTAACATGTATAACATGCAGTACAAAGTTACATGACTCAGGCCCTTACCCCTAATGAGCAGGGCACCGGGAGTGTCAGCTGGTGATGCTGCATGTTGGTATTACCTAACATGTGTAACATGTAGTACAACGATGCCCAACTCATGCCCATACCCTAATGAGCAGGGCACCGGGAGTGTCAGCTGGTGATGCTGCATTTGGGTATTACCTATCATGTATAATATGCAGTACAAAGTTGCCTGACTCAGGCCCATACCGCTAATGAGCAGGGCATCGGGAGTGTTAGCTTGTGATGCTGCATGTGGGTATTACCTAACATGTATAACAAGCATTACAAAGTTGCCTGACTCAGGCCCATACCCCTAATTAGCAGGGCACTGGGAGTGTCAGCTGGTGATGCTGCATGTGGGTATTACCTAACATGTGTAACATGTAGTACAACGATGCCCAACTCACGCCCATACCCTAATGAGCAGGGCACCGGGAGTGTCAGCTGGTGATGCTGCATTTGGGTATTACCTGTCATGTATAACATGCAGTACAAAGTTGCCTGACTCAGGCCCATACCCCTAAAGAGCAGGGCACCAGGAGCGTCAGCTGGTGATGCTGCATGTGGGTATTACCTAGCATGTATAACATACAGTACAAAGTTGCCTGACTCAGGCCCATACCACTAAAGAGCATGGCATCGGGAATGTCAGCTGCTGATGCTGCATGTGGTTATTACCTAGCATGTATGACATGCAGTACAAAGTTGCCTGACTCAGGCCCACAGCCTTATAGAGCAGAGAACCAGGACTGTCAGCTTGTGATGCTGCATGTGGGTATTGCCTAACATGTATAACATGCAGTACAAAGTTGACTGACTCAGGCCCATACCCTTACATTGCAGGGCACTGGGAGTGTCAGCTGGTGATGCTGCATGTTGGAATTACCTAACAAGTATAACATGCAGTACAAGGTTGCCTGACTCAGGTCCATACCCCTAATGAGCAGGGCACTGGGAGTGTCAGCTGGTGATGCTGTGTGTGTGTATTACCTAACATGTGTAACATGCAGTACAATGTTGCCTGACTCAGGCCCATACCTCTAATGAGCAGGGTACCACAAGTGTCAGCTGGTGATGCTGCATGTGGGTATTACCAAATATGTATAACATGCAGCACAAAGATGCCCAACTCAGGCCCATACCCTAATGAGCAGGGCACCGGGAGTATCAGCTGGTGATGCAGCATGTGGGTATTACCTAACATGTATAACATGCAGTACAAAGTACCCTGACTCAGGCCCACACCCCTAATGAACAGGGCACCAGGAATGTCAGCTGTTGATGCTGCATGTGGGTATTAACTAACATGTGTAACATGCATTACAAAGATGCCCGACTCAGGCACATACCCTAATGAGCAGGGCACCGGGAGTGTCAGCTGGTGATGCAGCATGTGGGTGTTACCTAACATGTATAACATGCAGTACAAAGTTGCCTGACTCAGGCCCATACCCCTAATGATCAGGGCACTGGGAGTTTCAGCTGCTGATGCTGCATTTGGGTATTACCTAACATATATAAAATGCAGTACAAAGTTGTGTGACTCAGGCCCATACCCTTAATGAGCTGGGCACTGAGAGTGTCAGCTGGTGATGCTGCATGTGGGTATTACCAAATATGTGTAACATGCCATACAAAGTTGCCTGACTCAGGCCCATACCCCTAATGAGCAGGGCAGCAGGAGTGTCAGCTGGTGATGCTGCATGTGGGTATTACCAAATATGTATAACATGCCGTACAAAGTTGCCTGACTCAGGCCCATACCCCTAATGAGCAGGGCACCGGGAGTGTCAGCTGGTGATGCTGCTTGTGGGTATTACCTAACATGTATAACATGCAAGACAAAGTTCCCTGACTCAAGCCCACATCCCTAATGAGCAGGGCACCGGGAGTGTCAGCTGGTGATGCTGCATGTGGGTATTACCTAACATGTATAACATGCAGTACAAACTTGCCAGACTCCGGCCCATACCCCTAATGAGCAATGCACTGGGAGTGTCAGATGGTGATGCTGCATGTGGGTTTTACCTAAGATGTGTAACATTCAATACAAAGTTGCCTGACTCAGGCCCTTAACCCTAATGAGCAGGGCACTGGGAGTGTCAGCTGGTGATGCTGCATGTGGGTATTACATAACATGTGTAACAAGCAGTTCAAAGATGCCCAACTCAGGCCCATACCCTAATGAGCAGGGCACCGGGAGTGTCAGCTAGTGATGCTGCATGTGGGTATTACCTAACACGTATAACATGCAGTACAAAGTTCCCTGACTCAGGCCCACACCCCTAATGAACAGTGCACCAGGAATGTCAGCTGGTGATGCTGCATGTGGGTATTACCTAACATGTGTAACATGCAGTACAAAGATGCCCGACTCAGGCCCATACCCCTAATGAGCAAAGCACCGGGAGTGTCAGCTGGTGATGCTGCATGTGGGTTTTACCTAACATGTATAACATGCAGTACAAAGTTGCCTGATTCAGGCCCATACCCCTAATGAGCAGGGCACTGGGAGTGTCAGCTGGTGATGCAGCATGTGGGTATTACCGAACATGTATAACATGCTGTACAAAGTTGCCCGACTCAGGCCTATACCCCTAATGAGCAAAGCACCGGGAGTGTCAGCTGGTGATGCTGCATGTGGGTTTTACCTAACATGTATAACATGCAGTACAAAGTTGCCTGATTCAGGCCCATACCCCTAATGAGCAGGGCACCAGGAGTGTCAGCTGGTGATGCTGCATGTGTGTATTACCTAACATGTGTAACATGCAGTACAATGTTACCTGATTCATACCCATACCCCTAATGAGCAGGGTACCGTGAGTGCCAGCTGGTGATGCTGCATGTGGGTATTACCAAATATGTATAAGATGCAGTACATAGTTGCCCGACTCAGGCCCATACCCCAAATGAGCAGGGCAGCGGGACTGTCAGCTGGTGATGCTGCATGTGGGTAGTACCTATCATGAATAACAAGCAGTACAAAGTTGCCTGACTCAGTCCCGTACCCCTAATGAGCAGGGCACGGGGAGTGTCAGCTGGTGAGGCTGCATGTGGGTATTACCTAACATGTATAACATGCAGTACAAAGTTGCCTGACGCAGGCCCATACCCCTAATGAGCAGGGCACCGGGAGTGTCAGCTGGTGATGCTGCATGTGGGTACTACCTAAAATGTATAACATGCATACAAAGTTTCCTGAGTCAGGCCCATACCCCTAATGAGCAGGGCACCGGGAGTGTCAGCTGGTAATGCTGCATGTGGGTATTAGCTAACATGTGTAACATGCAGTACAAGTTGCATGACTCAGGCTCATACCCATAATAAGCAGGGCACTGGGAGTGTCAGCTGGTGATGCTGTATGTGGGTATTTCCTAACATGTATAACATGCAGTACAAAGTTGCCCGACTCAGTCCCACACCCCTAATGAGCAGGGCACTGGGAGTGTCAGCTGGTGATGCTGCATGTGGGTTTTACCTAAGATGTATAACATTCAGTACAAAGTTGCCTGACTCAGGCCCTTAACCCTAATGAGCAGGGAACTGGGAGTGTCAGCTGGTGATGCTGCATGTTGGTATTACCTAACATATGTAACATGCAGTACAAACTTGCCTGAATCTGGCCCATATTCCTAATGAGCAGGGCACCAGGAGAGTCAGCTGGGGATGCTGCATGTGGGAATTACCTAACATGTATAACATGCAGTACAAAGTTGCCTGACTCAGGCCCTTACCCCTACATAGCAGGGCACTGGAAGTGTCATCTAGAGAAGCTGCATGTGGGTATTACGAAATATGTATAACATGCAGTACATAGTTGCCCGACTCAAGCCCATACCCCTAATCAGCAGGGCACCTGGAGTGTCAGCTGGTGATGCTGCATGTGGGTATTACCTAACATGTATAAAATACTGTACACAGTTGCTTGACTCAGGCCTATACCCCTAATGAGCAAGGCACCGAGAGTTTCAGCTGGTGATGCTGCATATGGGTATTACCTAACATGTGTAACATGCAGTGCAAAGTTGCCTGACTCAGGCCCATACCCCTAATGAGCAGGGCACTGGGAGTGTCAGCTGGTGATGCTGCATGTGGGTATTACCCAACATGTATAACATGCAGTACAAAGTTGCCTGACTCAGGCCCATACCCCTAAAGAGCAGGGCACCAGAAGTGTCAGCTGGTGATGCTGCATGTGGGTATTACCTAGCATGTATAACATGCAGTACAAAGTTGCCTGACTCAGGCCCATACCACTAAAGAGCATGGCGCCAGGAGTGTCAGCTTCTGATGCTGCATGTGGGTATTACCTAGCATGTATAATATGCAGTACAAAGTTGTCTGACTGAGGCCCATACCCCTAATGAGCAGGGTACCGTGAGTGTCAGCTGGTGATGTTGCATGTGGGTATTACCAAATATGTATAACATGCAGTACATAGTTGCCCGACTCAGGCCCATACCCCTAATGAGCAGGGCAGCGGGAGTGTCAGCTGGAGATGCTGCATGTGGGTAGTACCTAACATGTATAACAAGCAGTACAAAGTTGCCTGACTCAGGCCCGTACCCCTAATGAGCAGGGCACCGGGAGTGTCAGCTGGTGAGCCGCATGTCAGTATTACCTAACATGTATAACATGCAGTACAAAGTTGCCTGATGCAGGCCCATACTCCTAATGAGCAGGGTACCAGGAATGTCAGCTGGTGATGCTGCATGTGGGAATTACCTAACATTTATAACATGCAGTACAAAGTTGCCCGACTCAGTCCCACATCCCTAATGAGCAGGGCACCGGGAGTGTCAGCTGGTGATGCTGCTTGTGGGTATTACCTAACATGTATAACATGCAGGACAAAGTTCCCTGACTCAAGCCCATATCCCTAATGAGCAGGGCACCGGGAGTGTCAGCTGGTGATGCTGCATGTGGGTATTACCGAACATGTATAACATGCAGTACAAGCTTGCCAGAGTCTGGCCCATACGCCTAATGAGCAAGGCACTGGGAGTGTCAGCTGGTGATGCTGCATGTGGGCTTTACCTAAGATGTATAACATTCAATACAAAGTTGCCTGACTCAGGCCCTTAACCCTAATGAGCAGGGCACTGGGAGTGACAGATGGTGATGCTGCATGTGGGTATTACATAACATGTGCAACATGCAGTACAAAGATGCCCAACTCAGGCCCATACCCTAATGAGCAGGGCACTGGGAGTGTCAGCTGGTGATGCAGCATGTGGGTATTACCTAACATGTATAACATGCAGTTCAAAGTTGCGTGACTCAGGCCCAAACCCCTAATGAGCAGGGCAGTGGGAGTGTCAGCTGGTGATGCTGCATGTGGGTATTACCTAACACGTATAACATGCAGTACAAAGTTCCCTGACTCAGGCCCACGCCCCTAATGAACAGGGCACCAGGAATGTCAGCTGGTGATGCTGCATGTGGGTATTACCTAACATGTGTAACATGCAGTACAAAGATGCCCGACTCAGGCCCATACCCTAATGAGCAGGGCACCGGGAGTGTCAGCTGGTGATGCAGCATGTGGGTATTACCTAACATGTATAACATGCAGTGCAAAGTTGCCTGACTCAGGCCTATACCCCTAGTGAGCAAAGCACCGGGAGTGTCAGCTGGTGATGCTGCATGTGGGTTTTACCTAACATGTATAACATGCAGTACAAAGTTGCCTGATTCAGGCCCATACCCCTAATGAGCAGGGCACTGGGAGTTTCAGCGGCTGATGCTGCATTTGGGTATTACCTAACATATATAAAATGCAGTTCAAAGTTGTGTGACTCAGGCCCATACCCTTAATGAGCTGGGCACCGAGAGTGTCAGCTGGTGATGCTGCATGTGGGTATTACCAAATATGTGTAACATGCAGTACAAAGTTGCCTGTCTCAGGCCCATACCCCTAATGAGCAGGGCACCAGGAGTGTCAGCTGGTGATGCTGCATGTGGGTATTACCAAATATGCATAACATGCCGTACAAAGTTGCCTGACTCAGGCCCATACCCCTAATGAGCAGGGCACCGGGAGTGTCAGCTGGTGATGCTGCATGTGGGTATTACCTAACATGTATTACATGCAGTACAAAGTTGCCTGACTCAGGCCCATACCGCTAATGAGCAGGGCACTGGGAGTGTCAGCTGGTGATGCTGCATGTGGGTATTACCTAACATGTATAGCATTCAGTACAAAGTTGTCTGACTCAGGCCCATATTCCTAATGAGAAAGGCACCGGGAGTGTCAGCTGGTATGCTGCATGTGGGTATTACCTAACATGTATAACATGCAGTACAAAGTTGCCTGACTCAGGCCCATACCCCTAATGAGCAGGGAATCGGGAGTGTCAGCTGGTGATGCTGGATGTGGGTGTTACATAACATGTATACCATGCAGTACAAAGTTGCCTGACTCAGGCCCATACCCCTAATGAGCAGGGCATTGGGAGTGTCAGCTGGTGATGCTGCATACGGGTATTACCTAACATGTATGACATGCAGCGCAAAGTTGCCTGACTCAGGCCTATACCCCTAATGGGCATGGCATTGGGAGTGTCAGCTGGTGATGCTGCATATGGGCATCTTCTAACATGTATAACATGCAGTACAAAGTTGTCCAACTCAGGCCCATACCTCTAATGAGCAGGGAACCGGGAGTGTCAGCTGGTGATGCTCCTTGTGGGTATTGCCTAACATGTATAACATGTAGTAAAAATTTGCCTGACTCAGGCCCATACCCCTAATGAGCAGGGCACCGGGAGTGTCAGCTGGTGATGCTGCATGTGGGTATTACCTAACATGTATAACATGCAGTGCAAAGTTGCCCGACTCAGGCCCATACCCCTAATGAGTAGGGCACCAGGAGTGTCAGCTGGTTATGCTGCATATGGGTATTACCTAACATGTATAACATGCAGCATAAAGTTGCCCGACTCAGGCTTATACCCCTAATGAGGAGGACACTGGGAGTGTCAGCTGGTGATGCTGCATATGGGTATCTTCTAACATGTATAACATGCAGTACAAAGTTGACTGACTCAGGCCCATACTCCTAATGAGCAGGGCACCTGGAGTGTCAGCTGGTGATGTTGTATGTGGGTATTACTTAACATGTATAACATGCAGTACAAAGTTGTCCGACTCAGGCCCATACCTCTAATGAGCAGGGCACTGGGAGTGTCAACTTGTTATGCTGGATGTGGGTATTACCTAACATGTATAACATGCAGTACAAAGTTGTCAGACTCAGACCCATACCCCTAATAAACAGGGCACCAGGAGTGTCAGCTGGTGATGCAGCATGTGGGTATCAGCTAACATGTATAACAAGCAGTACAAAGATGCGTGACTCAGCCCCATACCCTTAATGAGCAGGGCACTGGGAGTATCATCTGGTGATGCTGCATGTGGGTATTACCTGACATGTATGACATGCAGTAAAAAGTTGCCCGACTCAGGCCCATACCATTAATGAGCAGGGCACTGGGAGTGTCAGCTGGTGATGCTGCATGTGGGTATTACTTAATATGTATAACATGGAGTACAAAGTTGCCTGACTCAGGCCCATACCCCTAATGAGCAGGGCATGGGGAGTGTCAGCTGATAATGCTGCATGTGAGTATTACCTAACATGTATAACATGCAGTACAAAGTTGCCTGACTCCGGCCTACACCCGTAATGAGCAGGGCACCGGTAGTGTCAGCTAGTAATGCTGCATGTGGGTATTACCTAACATGTATAACATGCAGTACAACATTGCGTGACTCAGGCCTATACCCCTAATGAGCAGGGCACCAGGAGTGTCAGCTGGTGATGCTCCATGTGGGTATTACCTAACATGTATAAAATGCAGTACAACGTTGCCTGTTTCAGGCCCATTCCCCTAATGTGCAGGGCACCGGGAGTGTCAGCTGGTGATGCTGCATGTGGGTATTACCTAACACGTATAACATGCAGTACAAAGTTGCATGACTCTGACCCATACTCCTAATGAGTAGGGCACCAGGAGTGTCAACTGGTGATGCTGCATGTGGGTATTGCCTAACACGTATAACATGCAGTACAACGTTGCCTGACTCAGGCCCATAACCCTAAGAGCAGGGCATCGGGAGTGTCAGCTGGTGATGCTGCATGTGGGTATTACCTAACATGTGTAAAATGCAGTAAAAAGTTGCTTGACTCACGCACATACCCCTAAAGAGCAGGGCACCAGGAGTGTCAGTTGGTGATGCTGCATGTGGGTATTACCTAACATGTATAACATGCAGTACAAAGTTGCTTGACTCAGGCCGATACCCCTAACGAACAGACGAGCAGGGCACTGGGAGTGTCAGCTGGTGATGCTGCATGCGGGTATTACCTAACATGTATAACATGCAGTACAAAGTTCACTGTCTCAAGCCCATACCCCTAATGAGCAGGGCACCGGGAGTGTCAGCTGATGATGCTGCATTTGGGTATTACCTAACACGTATAACATGCATTACAAAGTTCCCTGACTCAGGCCCATACACCTAATGAGAAGGGCACCGGGAGTGTCTGCTGGGGATGCTGCATGTGGGTTTTACCTAACATGTATAACATGCGGTACAAACTTGCCTGATTCAGGCCCATACCCCTAATGAGCAGGGCACTGGGAGTGTCAGCTGGAGAAGCTGCATGTAGGTATTACGAAATATGTATAACATGCAGTACATAGTTGCCCGACTCAAGACCATACCCCTAATGAGCAGGGCACCTAGAGTGTCAGCTGGTGATGCTTCATGTGGGTATTACCTATCATGTATAACATGCAGTGCAAAGTTACCTGACCCAGGCCCTTACCCTAATGAGCAGGGCACCGGGAGTGTCAGCTGGTGATGCTGCATGTGGGTATTACCTAACATGTGTAACATGTAGTACAAAGATGCCCAACTCACGCCCATACCCTAATGAGCAGGGCACCGGGAGTGTCAGCTTGTGATGCTGCATGTGGGTATTAGCTAACATGTATAACAAGAATTACAAAGTTGTGTGACTCAGGCCTATACCCCTAATGAGCAAGGCACCGGGAGTGTCAGCTGGTGATGCTGCATGTATGTTTTACCTAAGATGTGTAACATGCAGTACAAAGTTGCCTGACTCAGGCTCATACCCCTTACGAGCAGGGATCCAGGAGTGTCAGCTGGTGATGCTGCATGTCGGTATTACCTAACATATGTAACATGCAGTACAAACTTGCCTGAATCTGGCCCATATTCCTAATGAGCAGGGCACCAGGAGAGTCAGCTGGGGATGCTGCATGTGGGTATTACCTAAAATGTATAACATGCAGTACAAAGTTGCCTGACTCAGGCCCTTACCCCTACATAGCAGGGCACTGGAAGTGTCATCTAGAGAAGCTGCATGTGGGTATTACGAAATATGTATAACATGCAGTACATAGTTGCCCGACTCAAGCCCATACCCCTAATGAACAGGGCACTGGGAGTGTCAGCTGGTCATGCTGCATGTGGGTATTACCTAACATTTATAACATGCAGTACAAAGTTGCCTGACTCAGGCCCATACCCCTAAAGAGCAGGGCACCAGAAGTGTCAGCTGGTGATGCTGCATGTGGGTATTACCTAGCATGTATAACATGCAGTACAAAGTTGCCTGACTCAGGCCCATACCACTAAAGAGCATGGCGCCAGGAGTGTCAGCTTCTGATGCTGCATGTGGGTATTACCTAGCATGTATAATATGCAGTACAAAGTTGTCTGACTGAGGCCCATACCCCTAATGAGCAGGGTACCATGAGTGTCAGCTGGTGATGCTGCATGTGGGTATTACCAAATATGTATAACATGCAGTACATAGTTGCCCGACATAGGCCCATACCCCTAATGAGCAAGGCACTGGGAGTGTCAGCTGGAGATGCTGCATGTGGGTTTTACCTAAGATGTATAACATTCAATACAAAGTTGCCTGACTCAGGCCCTTAACCCTAATGTGCAGGGCACTGGGAGTGACAGATGGTGATGCTGCATGTGGGTATTACATAACATGTGCAACATGCAGTACAAAGATGCCCAACTCAGGCCCATACCCTAATGAGCAGGGCACTGGGAGTGTCAGCTGGTGATGCAGCATGTGGGTATTACCTAACATGTATAACATGCAGTTCAAAGTTGCGTGACTCAGGCCCAAACCCCTAATGAGCAGGGCAGTGGGAGTGTCAGCTGGTGATGCTGCATGTGGGTATTACCTAACACGTATAACATGCAGTACAAAGTTCCCTGACTCAGGCCCACACCCCTAATGAACAGGGCACCAGGAATGTCAGCTGGTGATGCTGCATGTGGGTATTACCTAACATGTGTCACATGCAGTACAAAGATGCCCGACTCAGGCCCATACCCTAATGAGCAGGGCACCGGGAGTGTCAGCTGGTGATGCAGCATGTGGGTATTACCTAACATGTATAACATGCAGTGCAAAGTTGCCTGACTCAGGCCTATATCCCTAATGAGCAAAGCACCGGGAGTGTCAGCTGGTGATGCTGCATGTGGGTTTTACCTAACATGTATAACATGCAGTACAAAGTTGCCTGATTCAGGCCCATACCCCAAATGAGCAGGGCACTGGGAGTTTCAGTGGCTGATGCTGCATTTGGGTATTACCTAACATATATAAAATGCAGTTCAAAGTTGTGTGACTCAGGCCCATACCCTTAATGAGCTGGGCACCGAGAGTGTCAGCTGGTGATGCTGCATGTGGGTATTACCAAATATGCATAACATGCCGTACAAAGTTGCCTGACTCAGGCCCATATTCCTAATGAGAAGGGCACCGGGAGTGTCAGCTGGTATGCTGCATGCGGGTATTACCTAACATGTATAACATGCAGTACAAAGTTGCCTGACTCAGGCCCATACCCCTAATGAGCAGGGAATCGGGAGTGTCAGCTGGTGATGCTGGATGTGGGTGTTACATAACATGTATACCATGCAGTACAAAGTTGCCTGACTCAGGCCCATACCCCTAATGAGCAGGGCATTGGGAGTGTCAGCTGGTGATGCTGCATACGGGTATTACCTAACATGTATGACATGCAGCGCAAAGTTGCCTGACTCAGGCCTATACCCCTAATGGGCAGGGCATTGGGAGTGTCAGCTGGTGATGCTGCATATGGGCATCTTCTAACATGTATAACATGCAGTACAAAGTTGACTGACTCAGGCCTGTACTCCTAATGACCAGGGCACCTGGAGTTTCAGCTGGTGATGCTGTATGTGGGTATTACTTAACATGTATAACATGCAGTACAAAGTTGCCTGACTCAGCCCATACCTCTAATGAGCAGGGCACTGGGAGTGTCGGCTTGTTATGCTGCATGTGGGTATTACCTAACATGTATAACATGCAGTACAAAGTTGCCTGACTCAGGCCCATACCCCTAATTAGCAGGGCATCGGGAGTGTCAACTGGTGATGTCGCATGTGGGTATTACCTAACATGTATAACATGCAGTACAAAGTTGCCTGACTCAGGCCCATACCTCTAATGAGCAGGGCACTGGGAGTGTCAGCTGGTGATGCTCCTTGTGGGTATTGCCTAACATGTATAACATGTAGTAAAAATTTGCCTGACTCAGGCCCATACCCCTAATGAGCAGGGCACCGGGAGTGTCAGCTGGTGATGCTGCATGTGGGTATTACCTAACATGTATAACATGCAGTGCAAAGTTGCCCGACTCAGGCCCATACCCTAATGAGCAAGGCACTGGGAGTGTCAGCTGGTGATGCTGCATGTGGGTATTACCTAACATGTCTAACATGCAGTACAAAGTTGCCTGATTCAGGCCCATACCCCTAATGAGCAGGGCACCAGGAGTGTCAGCTGGTTATGCTGCATATGGATATTACCTAACATGTATAACATGCAGCATAAAGTTGCCCGACTCAGGCTTATACCTCTAATGAGCAGGGCACTGGGAGTGTCAGCTTGTTATGCTGGATGTGGGTATTACCTAACATGTATAACATGCAGTACAAAGTTGCCTGACTCAGGCCCATACCCCTAATTAGCAGGGCACCGGGAGTGTCAGCTGATGATTTCGAATGTGGGTATTACCTAACATGTATAACATGCAGTACAAAGTTGTCCGACTCAGGCCCATACCTCTAATGAGCAGGGCATCGGGAGTGTCAGCTGGTGATGCTGCATGTGGGTATTACTTAACATGTATAACATGCATTACAAAGTTGTCCGACTCAGGCCCATACCTCTAATGAGCAGGGCATCGGGAGTGTCAGCTGGTGATGCTGCATGTGGGTATTACCTAACATGTGTAAAATGCAGTAAAAAGTTGCTTGACTCACGCCCATACCCCTAAAGAGCAGGGCACCAGGAGTGTCAGTTGGTGATGCTGCATGTGGGTATTACCTAACATGTATAACATGCAGTACAAAGTTGCTTGACTCAGGCCGATACCCCTAACGAGCAGACGAGCAGGGCACTGGGAGTGTCAGCTGGTGATGCTGCATGTGGGTATTACCTAACATGTATAACATGCAGTACAACGTTCACTGTCTCAGGCCCATACCCCAAATGAGCAGGGCACCGGGAGTGTCAGCTGATGATGCTGCATTTGGGTATTACCTAACACGTATAACATGCATTACAAAGTTCCCTGACTCAGGCCCATACACCTAATGAGAAGGGCACCGGGAGTGTCTACTGGTGATGCTGCATGTGGGTATTACCTAACATGTATAACATGCAGTATGAAGTTGTCTGACTCAGGCCTATACCGCTAATGAACAAAGCACCGGGAGTGTCAGCTGGTGATGCTGCATGTGGGTTTTACCTAACATGTATAACATGCAGTACAAACTTGCCTGATTCAGGCCCATACCCCTAATGAGCAGGGCACTGGGAGTGTCAGCTGGAGAAGCTGCATGTAGGTATTACGAAATATGTATAACATGCAGTACATAGTTGCCCGACTCAAGACCATACCCCTAATGAGCAGGGCACCTAGAGTGTCAGCTGGTGATGCTTCATGTGCGTATTACCTATCATGTATCACATGCAGTGCAAAGTTACCTGACTCAGGCCCTTACCCTAATGAGCAGGGCACCGGGAGTGTCAGCTGGTGATGCTGCATGTGGGTATTACCTAACATGTGTAACATGTAGTACAAAGATGCCCAACTCACGCCCATACCCTAATGAGCAGGGCACCGGGAGTGTCAGCTTGTGATGCTGCATGTGGGTATTATCTAACATGTATAACAAGCATTACAAAGTTGCGTGACTCAGGCCTATACCCCTAATGAGCAAGGCACCGGGAGTGTCAGCTGGTGATGCTGCATGTATGTTTTACCTAAGATGTGTAACATGCAGTACAAAGTTGCCTGACCCAGGCCCATACCCCTAATGAGCAGGGCAGCTGGAATGTCAGCTGGTGATGCTTCATATGGGTATTACCTAACATGTGTAACATGCAGTACAAAGTTGCCTGACTCAGGCCCATACCCCTAATGAGCAGGGCACTGGGAGTTTCAGCTGATGATGCTGCATGTGGGTATTACCTAACATGTGTAACATGCAGTACAAAGTTGCCTGACTCAGGCCCATACCCCTAATGAGCAGGGCACTGGGAGTGTCAGCTGGTGATGCTGCATGTGGGTATTACCAAGCATGTATAACATACAGTACAAAGTTGCCTGACTCAGGCCCATACCCCTAATGAGCAGGGCAGCTGGAATGTCAGCTGGTGATGCTTCATATGGGTATTACCTACCATGTGTAACATGCAGTACAAAGTTGCCTGACTCAGGCCCATACCCGTAAAGAGCAGGGCACCAGGAGTGTCAGCTGGTGATGCTGCATGTGGGTATCAGCTAACATGTATTACATGCAGTACAAAGTTGCCTGACTCAGGCCCATACCCTTACATAGCAGGGCACTGGGAGTGTCAGCTGGTGATGCTGCATGTGGGTACTACCTAACATGTATAACATGCAGTACAGAGTTGCCTGACTCAGGCCCATACCCCAAATGAGCAGGGTACCGTGAGTGCCAGCTGGTGATGCTGCATGTGGGTATTACCAAATATGTATAACATGCAGTACATAGTTGCCCGACTCAGGCCCATACCCCTAATGAGCAGGGTAGCGGGACTGTCAGCTGGTGATGCTGCATGTGGGTAGTACCTATCATGAATAACAAGCAGTACAAAGTTGCCTGACTCAGTCCCGTACCCCTAATGAGCAGGGCACGGGGAGTGTCAGCTGGTGAGGCTGCATGTGGGTATTACCTAACATGTATAACATGCAGTACAAAGTTGCCTGACGCAGGCCCATACCCCTAATGAGCAGGGCACCGGGAGTGTCAGCTGGTGATGCTGCATGTGGGTACTACCTAAAATGTATAACATGCATACAAAGTTTCCTGAGTCAGGCCCATACCCCTAATGAGCAGGGCACCGGGAGTGTCAGCTGGTAATGCTGCATGGGGTATTAGCTAACATGTGTAACATGCAGTACAAGTTGCATGACTCAGGCCCTTACCCATAATAAGCAGGGCACTGGGAGTGTCAGCTGGTGATGCTGTATGTGGGTATTTCCTAACATGTATAACATGCAGTACAAAGTTGCCTGAATCTGGCCCATATTCCTAATGAGCAGGGCACCAGGAGAGTCAGCTGGGGATGCTGCATGTGGGAATGACCTAACATGTATAACATGCAGTACAAAGTTACCTGACTCAGGCCCTTACCCCTACATAGCAGGGCACTGGAAGTGTCATCTAGAGAAGCTGCATGTGGGTATTACGAAATATGTATAACATGCAGTACATAGTTGCCCGACTCAAGCCCATACCCCTAATCAGCAGGGCACCTGGAGTGTCAGCTGGTGATGCTGCATGTGGGTATTACCTAACATGTATAACATGCAGTACAAATTTACCTGACTCAGGCTCTTACCCCAAATGAGCAGGGCACCGGGAGTGTCAGCTGGTGATGCTGCATGTGGGTATTACCTAACATGTGTAACATGTAGTACAAACATGCCCAACTCACGCCCATACCGTAAAGAGCAGGGCACCGGGAGTGTCAGCTGGTGATGCTGCATTTGGGTATTACCTAACATGTATAACATGCAGTACAAAGTTGCCTGACTCAGGCCCTAACCCCTAATGAGCAGGGTACTGGGAGAGTCAGCTTGTGATGCTGCATGTGGGTATTACCTAACATGTATAACAAGCATTACAAAGCTGCGTGACTCAGATGCATACCCCTAATCAGCAGGGAACTAGGAGTGTCAGCTGGTGATGCTGCATGTTGGTATTACCTAACATGTATAAAATACTGTACACAGTTGCTTGACTCATGCCTATACCCCTAATGAGCAAGGCACCGAGACCGAGAGTTTCAGCTGGTGATGCTGCATATGGGTATTACCTAACATGTGTAACATGCAGTACAAAGTTGCCTGACTCAGGCCCATACCCCTAAAGAGCAGGGCACCAGAAGTGTCAGCTGGAGATGCTGCATGTGGGTATTACCCAACATGTATAACATGCAGTACAAAGTTGCCTGACTCAGGCCCATACCCCTAAAGAGCAGGGCACCAGAAGTGTCAGCTGGTGATGCTGCATGTGGGTATTACCTAGCATGTATAACATGCAGTACAAAGTTGCCTGACTCAGGCCCATACCACTAAAGAGCATGGCGCCAGGAGTGTCAGCTTCTGATGCTGCATGTGGGTATTACCTAGCATGTATAATATGCAGTACAAAGTTGTCTGACTGAGGCCCATACCCCTAATGAGCAGGGTACCGTGAGTGTCAGCTGGTGATGTTGCATGTGGGTATTACCAAATATGTATAACATGCAGTACATAGTTGCCCGACTCAGGCCCATACCCCTAATGAGCAGGGCAGCGGGAGTGTCAGCTGGTGATGCTGCATGTGGGTAGTACCTAACATGTATAACAAGCAGTACAAAGTTGCCTGACTCAGGCCCGTACCCCTAATGAGCAGGGCACCGGGAGTGTCAGCTGGTGAGCCGCATGTCAGTATTACCTAACATGTATAACATGCAGTACAAAGTTGCCTGATGCAGGCCCATACCCCTAATGAGCAGGGCACTGGGAGTGTCAGCTGATGATGTTGTATGTGGGTATTACCTAACATGTATAACATGCAGTACAAAGTTGCCTGACCCAGGCCCATAACCCTAATGAGCAGGGTACCGCGAGTGTCAGCTGGTGATGCTGCATGTGGGTTTTCCTTAAGATGTATAACATTCAATACAAAGTTGCCTGACTCAGGCCCTTAACCCTAATGAGCAGGGCACTGGGAGTGACAGATGGTGATGCTGCATGTGGGTATTACATAACATGTGCAACATTCAGTACAAAGATGCCCAACTCAGGCCCATACCCTAATGAGCAGGGCACTGGGAGTGTCAGCTGGTGATGCAGCATGTGGGTATTACCTAACATGTATAACATGCAGTTCAAAGTTGCGTGACTCAGGCCCAAACCCCTAATGAGCAGGGCAGTGGGAGTGTTAGCTGGTGATGCTGCATGTGGGTATTACCTAACACGTATTACATGCAGTACAAAGTTCCCTGACTCAGGCCCACACCCCTAATGAACAGGGCACCAGGAATGTCAGCTGGTGATGCTGCATGTGGGTATTACCTAACATGTGTAACATGCAGTACAAAGATGCCCGACTCAGGCCCATACCCTAATGAGCAGGGCACCGGGAGTGTCAGCTGGTGATGCAGCATGTGGGTATTACCTAACATGTATAACATGCAGTGCAAAGTTGCCTGACTCAGGCCTATACCCCTAATGAGCAAAGCACCGGGAGTGTCAGCTGGTGATGCTGCATGTGGGTTTTACCTAACATGTATAACATGCAGTACAAAGTTGCCTGATTCAGGCCCATACCCCTAATGAGCAGGGCACTGGGAGTTTCAGCAGCTGATGCTGCATTTGGGTATTACCTGACATATATAAAATGCAGTTCAAAGTTGTGTGACTCAGGCCCATACCCTTAATGAGCTGGGCACCGAGAGTGTCAGCTGGTGATGCTGCATGTGGGTATTACCAAATATGTGTAACATGCAGTACAAAGTTGCCTGTCTCAGGCCCATACCCCTAATGAGCAGGGCACCAGGAGTGTCAGCTGGTGATGCTGCATGTGGGTATTACCAAATATGCATAACATGCCGTACAAAGTTGCCTGACTCAGGCCCATACCCCTAATGAGCAGGGCACGGGGGGTGTCAGCTGGTGATGTTGTATGTGGGTATTACCTAACATGTGTAACATGCCGTACAAAGTTCACTGACTCAGACCCATACCCCTAATGAACAGGGTACCGGGAGTGTCAGCTGGTGATGCTGGATGTGGGTGTTACATAACATGTATACCATGCAGTACAAAGTTGCCTGACTCAGGCCCATACCCCTAATGAGCAGGGCATTGGGAGTGTCAGCTGGTGATGCTGCATACGGGTATTACCTAACATGTATGACATGCAGTGCAAAGTTGCCTGACTCAGGCCTATACCCCTAATGGGCAGGGCATTGGGAGTGTCAGCTGGTGATGCTGCATATGGGCATCTTCTAACATGTATAACATGCAGTACAAAGTTGACTGACTCAGGCCTATACTCCTAATGACCGGGGCACCTGGAGTTTCAGCTGGTGATGCTGTATGTGGGTATTACTTAACATGTATAACATGCAGTACAAAGTTGCCAGACTCAGGCCCATACCTCTAATGAGCAGGGCACTGGGAGTGTCGGCTTGTTATGCTGCACGTGGGTATTACCTAACATGTATAACATGCAGTACAAAGTTGCCTAACTCAGGCCCATACCCCTAATTAGCAGGGCATCGGGAGTGTCAGCTGGTGATGTCGCATGTGGGTATTACCTAACATGTATAACATGCAGTACAAAGTTGCGTAACTCAGGCCCATATCCCTAATAAGCAGGGCACCAGGAGGGTCAGCTGGTGATGCTGCATCTGCGTATTACCTAACATGTATAACATGCATTACAAAGTTGTCCAACTCAGGCCCATACCTCTAATGAGCAGGGCACTGGGAGTGTCAGCTGGTGATGCTCCTTGTGGGTATTACCTAACATGTATAACATGCAGTATAAAGTTGCCCGACTCAGGCTTATACCCCTAATGAGGAGGACACTGGGAGTGTCAGCTGGTGATGCTGCATATGGGTATCTTCTAACATGTATAACATGCAGTACAAAGTTGACTGACTCAGGCCCATACTCCTAATGAGCAGGGCACCTGGAGTGTCAGCTGGTGATGCTGTATGTGGGTATTACTTAACATGTATAACATGCAGTACAAAGTTGTCCGACTCAGGCCCATACCTCTTATGAGCAGGGCACTGGGAGGGTCAGCTTGTTATGCTGGATGTGGGTATTACCTAACATGTATAACATGCAGTACAAAGTTGCCTGACTCAGGCCCATACCCCTAATTAGAAGGGCACCGGGAGTGTCAGCTGGTGATTTCGAATGTGGGTATTACCTAATATGTGTAACATGCAGTACAAAGTTTCCTGAGTCAGGTCCATACCCTAAAGAGCAGGTCACCGGGAGTGTCAGCTGGTGATGCTGCATATGGGTATTACCTAACATGTATAACATGCAGTATAAAGTTGCCCGACTCAGGCTTATACCCCTAATGAGGAGGACACTGGGAGTGTCAGCTGGTAATGCTGCATATGGGTATCTTCTAACATGTATAACATGCAGTACAAAGTTGTCTGACTCAGGCCCATACCTCTAATGAGCAGGGCACTGGGAGGGTCAGCTTGTTATGCTGGATGTGGGTATTACCTAACATGTATAACATGCAGTACACAGTTGTACGACTCAGGCCCATAACCCTAATGAGCAGGGCACCGGGAGTGTCAGCTGGTGATGCTCCATGTGGGTATTACCTAACATGTATAACATGCAGTACCAATTTGCCTGACTCAGGCCCATACCCCTAATGAGTAGGGCACCGGGAATGTCAGCTGGTGATGCTGCATGTGGGTATTACCTAACATGTATAACATGCAGTACAAAGTTGTCTGAGTCATGCCCATACCCCTAATGAGTAGGGCAACGGGAGTGTCAGCTGGTGATGCTGCATATGTGTATTACCTAACATGTATAACATGCAGTACAGAGTTTCCTGAGTCAGGCCCATACCCTAATGAGCAGGGCACCGGGAGTGTCAGCTGGTGATGTTGCATGTGGGTGTTACCTAACATGTATAACATGCAGCACAAAGTTGTCTGACTCAGGCTCATACCCCTAATGAGCAGGGCACTGGGAGTGTCAGCTGGTGATGCTCCATGTGGGTATCACGTAACATGTATAACATGCAGTACAAAATTGCCTGACTCCGGCCCATACCCCTAATGTCCAGGGCACCGGGAGTGTCAGCTGCTGATGCTGCATGTGGGTATTAACTAACATGTATAACATGCAGTACAAAATTCCCTGACTTCTCCCATACCCCTAATGAGCAGGGCATGGGGAGTGTCAGCTGGTGATACTCCATGTGGGTATCATGTAACATGTATAACATGCAGTACAAAGTTGCCTGACCCAGGCCCATACCCCTGATGAGCAGGGCACCGGGAGTGTCAGCTGGTGATGCTGCATGTGGGTGTTACCTAACATGTATAACATGCCGTACAAAGTTGCCTGACCCAGGCCCATACCCCTAATGAGCAGGGCACTGGGAGTGTCAGCTGGTGATGCTGCATATGGTTATCTTCTAACATGTATAACATGCAGTACAAAGTTGTCTGACTCAGGCCCATACCTCTAATGAGCAGGGCACTGGGAGGGTCAGCTTGTTATGCTGGATGTGGGTATTACCTAACATGTATAACATGCAGTACAAAGTTGCCTGACTTAGGCCCATACCCCTAATTAGCAGGGCACCGGGAGTGTCAGCTGGTGATTTCGCATGTGGGTATTACCTAACATGTATAACATGCAGGACAAAGTTGCCTGACTCAGGCTCATACCCCTTACGAGCAGGGATCCAGGAGTGTCAGCTTGTGATGCTGCATGTGGGTATTACCTAACATGTATAACAGCAGTACAAAGTTGCGTGACTCAGGCCCATACCCATAATAAGCAGGGCACCGGGAGGGTCAGCTGGTGATGCTGCATGTGGGTATTACCTAACATGTATAACATGCAGTACACAGTTGTACGACTCAGGCCCATAACCCTAATGAGCAGGGCACCGGGAGTGTCAGCTGGTGATGCTCCATGTGGGTATTACCTAACATGTATAACATGCAGTACCAATTTGCCTGACTCAGGCCCATACCCCTAATGAGTAGGGCACCGGGAGTGTCAGCTGGTGATGCTGCATGTGGGTATTACCTAACATGTATAACATGCAGTACAAAGTTGTCTGAGTCATGCCCATACCCCTAATGAGTAGGGCACCGGGAGTGTCAGCTGGTGATGCTGCATATGTGTATTACCTAACATGTATAACATGCAGTACAGAGTTTCCTGAGTCAGGCCCATACCCTAATGAGCAGGGCACCGAGAGTGTCAGCTGGTGATGTTGCATGTGGGTGTTACCTAACATGTATAACATGCAGTACAAAGTTGCCTGACTCAGGCTCATACCCCTAATGAGCAGGGCACTGGGAGTGTCAGCTGGTGATGCTCCATGTGGGTATCACGTAACATGTATAACATGCAGTACAAAATTGCCTGACTCCGGCCCATACCCCTAATGTCCAGGGCACCGGGAGTGTCAGCTGCTGATGCTGCATGTGGGTATTAACTAACATGTATAACATGCAGTACAAAGTTCCCTGACTTTTCCCATACCCCTAATGAGCAGGGCATGGGGAGTGTCAGCTGGTGATACTCCATGTGGGTATCATGTAACATGTATAACATGCAGTACAAAGTTGCCTGACCCAGGCCCATACCCCTGATGAGCAGGGCACCGGGAGTGTCAGCTGGTGATGCTGCATGTGGGTGTTACCTAACATGTATAACATGCCGTATAAAGTTGCCTGACCCAGGCCCATACCTCTAATGAGCAGGGCACTGGGAGTGTCAGCTGGTGATCCTGCATGTGGGTATTACCTAACATGTATAACATGCACTACAAAGATGCCCGACTCAGGCCCATACCCCAAATGAGCAGGGTACCGGGAGTGTCAGCTGTTGATGCTGCACATGGGTATTACCTGATATGTGTAACATGCAATACAAAGTTGCCTAACTCAGGCCCATACCCCTATTGAGCAGGGCACCGGGATTGTCAGCTGGTGATGGTGCATGTGGGTATTACCTAAGATGTATAACATGCAGTACAAAGTTGCCTGACTCAGGCCCATACCCCTAATGAGCAGGGCACCGGGAGTGTCAGCTGGTGATGCCGCATGTGGGTATTACCTAACATGTATAACATGCAGTACAAACTTCATGACTCAGGCCCATACCCCTAATGAGCATGGCACTGGGAGTGTCAGCTGTTGATGCTGCATGTGGGTTTTACCTAACATGTATAACATGCAGTACAAAGTTCCCTGAATCAGGCCCATACACACCAAGGATCACCATGTGTGAACAGCCTTTCATGTTCACTGAGAATATATATAAAATTAAAATTGACAGGCAATTCAAATAGCCCGGATGTACCTGCTGTTTGTGACATGGTGTTAGAACCAAAATACTATCCAAAATATTTCAAAACATCAACTCCAATGACCACCTCACAATAGACAAAAAGAAACACACTGGATCAGCACCAAAACCAGCAGTTTATTGATTAACAGCAATCTGGTACCTCAGCAATTCCCCTTCAAGGGTTACAAATAATATTCAGCCATTTTTATATTCAAATAGCAGGCAATCAGTGATTTTGACAACTAGATAAAATAAATTAGTTTTAAAGGCATAGTGTTACCAACCTTACAAACACAGATACTTCACCAAGGTTTGATACCACAGTCTAGTGCCAATATATATAAAAAATACATATACATAAATATATATATTTTTTAAACATCTCACATTCTCACTAAACCCTTTACTCATATAATATACAAAAAATGTTTTTTAAATAAATTCAAGCATTTATTTCCTGATTGAGACCCAAAGGAGACAGAGTCTTATATATTAAATAATATTACCTACTGAAAACTGTTTAGTTTTCTCAATTTTCTTTAGCTGCATAATAGCAATTTTGGGTGGAAAATAATCACTTCCAGTATAATCCTTCTCCCTTAGCAGTATCCCATTAATACTACAGCTTTATCATTATTGTCTTTTTGCCTCTTCTTTCATTATTGCAGCCCCTTTAACAATCAGTATTATTGGTCCCCTTTTCATTTGCCCTCATATTCTGCCGAATGTCTATCCTTGAATCTTTTTTTTTGTTGTCAAATTCAAATGCTCATCTCTATCTAAATGTGTCTCTTGCAACATTGCTATTTGCAACCTACATTTCTTAATATGCTTCAATACTCTGCTTTTTTCTGTACTTGTAAGCCCATTTGCATTCACTGATAAGATAGACAGAATAGACATTTGTAATAGAATATTATACATGATAATTGTTTTGAATATGTATTTCCAGCTTTTTGCTTACATGCACACATTAATGCTTGGTGGGCTGATCTTTTGAGTAGTTGCTTCCTCATTCCCATTTCAACGTGTCATCTTTTTCATGACATTTTGCTTCAAGAAAATATTCAAAGAAAAAAACTAAATACATTTTTGGAATCCACATTCTTTTTAATTTAAAACAAACACAGAAAACTGTACATGTTTTAAATAAACAAAGTTTATCCTTCCAGATAGTAGCAGTTGTTCCAAATCTACAACTGAACTCATGGGTATCACATCAGCTGAAATTAAGGTTACCCATGCTAAAGCACATGGTACAGCCTATGTGCCCATTTATATGGATTACTGTTTGTTCTTTTATTATCTTGATCCCCTTTGCAGATATGAAAAACAGCTTGCATGCTTTCAGTAAATCTTAACTTTTAGCCCTAAGACAAGTACATCAACTACCTTTAAATAAACCAAATTGTACATTGTACTATTAAATGAATTGAAGTATTATGACTGCCGGGGAAGCTAATATTATCTATTCACTTCATACAGTTTCAAACTTTATTTTTCATTGAACTACTTGCCAATGTACCTTTAACTGTTACATTTCTCTCAAAAAATAGAGAGTCCAGAACTCTCAAGATTAATTGTATTTTTATCTACAGACAGCTTTACTTCAGGCAAAAGCAGTCAGCAATGAAGAAAAAAAAAAAAAAAAGTTATTGCAGATGCATGGAAGAATCTTTGCAAATTTCACTCAGAACACAACGTACAGATGTATCGTGTCAAGTGCCTGCACCTGCAGACTTCTTGTTTCCCAGTGAGAGCAATTGCTAATAGATAAACAAACTAAGTTAATAGCTTTGCTGATTCAAGATACCTAGCATTTCCCATGCCTATGATGATTTTGTCTTATTTTTCTATTTGATTAAAAAAGAAAACATATTTACAGCTTAAATCAAGGATATTAATCTACACATCCACCCTTGTAAAACAGAGGAAATTGCTGGTTAATTCTAGATATATTCAATGCACTTTATACCCCTCCTGCCACAAATTCATTGCTGGGATAACTGAAGAATACAACATTATATTACCTTTAAATTAGTTTTGACAGCCTTTCTCATTTTGTTACAGTAAAACATTCTACATTTTACAAGTAAAAAAGGGGTGCATGTTTGCTTTAACATCTTTAACATATACAGCGGTCACTGATTAGACTCCCATTCTTTATATTTAACATACCCCCTAGCTGCACATTTTGCAGAACTGCTTCACAATATAACATGTATTTTATATCACGTTTTATATACTAATGTTAATAAAAACAAAAACTGTTTTACTTACAGTCATTTTCTCATTCCCTTCAGTAACTTTCTAAACATTAATGGCATATAGTGGAGTATACACTTTGCAGTTCACCCTCAAGTTTAACAAACATTTTCTTGCAAAGCTATATCTCACATATCTATTTCTATATCTAGTAGGATTGATGCTTCATATTCTTCTATTTATTCACTAATTTCAGTGTTGCTTGTCTTCTTCCTGATCATTCAGTCTTCTAACAAGCCTCTGGTTCAAGTCCAAAGGACTTCTGATTCTTCGAGTCAGTTCTTGTGTTTTTTTTTTTTTCTCTCTCAACATTTTCTTTTGGAACATTAGAAAGTGTTTCACTGTCAAAGTCTCTCTATTGGGCTTTGTTAGAAGCATGAGAAGCAAAGTTCACTTGTGCATGCTGCCTCACTGTTTGTTGGATAAACTTTTTTATTTCCTACTCAACCTGTTCTGCCTTTGCTCCTTCTGGAAAAAAAGTATTCTGAAGTCAGATGGATACAGCAGCTTGCATCTCATACTTGTCTCTCAACATTCTGTGATTGCTGGAATAAACTTGCATTCTCTTCTCCCTGGTGTATAGTGAAGAATCATTTTCCACAAATGCCCTCCTGTCTCCAGTTTTTAGTACTTTTACCTTCTGTCACAGTTTTGTCAGGATCAACTCTTTCTGTTGGTGTGATTGCTTCTTTACTAATACAGGTCTTGCCTGCTTGCTCATGGACAGATTTGGAGCATATGCCCTTTAAATAAACAAATCCTGCTGTGGAACAATAGTTCATTTGCTTATTTGTACTTTTATAAAATAAATAATGTGCTCTTTACAGTTTCCCTGGCACATCAGATAATCACAGGTTTTCTCTGTATGCTGTTTTCGAACTCCACTATTTTTGAAACAGCATTTCCTGAGAAGCCCCATACTCTGGCAACCTTTTTTTATTTCAACCACTGATTTTTGAAGTTTTATCAGTTCATCTTAAAAGTTATTTAAAGCTTCTTCTATTTTTCCAGGCATTTTTTTTTACTTGATATATTCCTTCTCTGTTTCATTTATTTTACACACCTCTGAGTACATTTGATCAATTTGTTTTCCTCTAAATTACTGGAGGCCATCTCATGTACCAGAGCTAAAATCTGGACTGCTTTTTTGGTCAACAGATGCAGGATTCTTATCAGCCAGAGTTTTCTCTTCACCATTTCTGGATGACTTTCTTTCAGGCTCACCAAATTTCTTCTTTGCTAACATCAAGGTAGTATAATTACTAGCCAGTGGCTGAACTGTACACAAACTGGCAGTTTTAATAGCACTTTTTCAGTTTCTTTTTTCACACTGAGAGAGCTGAAATCAAGCTGTTGCTCAATGTGCAGCCATCTTAGAAATCTGTGAGCCATTATTTTTCTGGCTGCCTTTGTTGTTTCCTTCTAACTAGTATTGTGTTTTTTTTCTGCCTTCCATGTTTGTTTTTTTTTTTTATTTCCTATATATGGCATGTTTTCCTTCACACTTTATGTCTCCCTGTTTCAGAACTTCAGACTATTTTACATCCATTTTTGTTTTGCAGATTTATGTCACATGAATGCTTGTTACATCTGTAGTGGGCAATTCTGATGTACCCAAACAGAAATCACACAAGGACCAACTCAGTCAGACTAATGTACTACATGCTAGTTACATTACACTGCAAGGATGTTTACCATACTCTTAAACTTTTTTTATTACTTTACTGATAATCTGAAATGCATAGGTGTATCGATAGGTGAGATAAGGGAGGTTGGCATAATGGTTAAGGTGTTTACCTTACAGACACAAGGTGCAGGGTTTGATTCTCACATGAGGTAATTGGCTAGGTGTAAAATGACCCACAAGGGAACTTAGCCTAGTACTAATCTATGAACCTATCTATAAAACTTTAAGGAAAGCCACTTGATATTTCAGATTCTCACTTATTTAATAAAATAAGTTTTAGAGCTGAGTGCTGTTTTTCTGTTTTGATGTTTCCTCCTTTTTTTTACTTTATTTAGGCATTGAATTTGTTAACTGAAGTTACTGAAGTAATATGTTGGCTGCTTAAGGCTTCTAAAATACATGGACCAGGATTCTCATGTTTTTGCATGAGCATGTTATTACTTACTGCATGTTTTCACAGAATGTCTCTGCAGCTTTTTGAGTCCATCTCTGATTTCTAAATGAGAGGGTTCGCATGCCAGTAAGGCCAATTATGGTGGTCACCATGGAGTGCAACCCCAAGAAAGGAGCAGCAAATGGTTGCACATGGAGGGCCTCTGTACTTTCTTTCTTTCTTATTCATCCATGTAGTTGTATAGGATTCTGGTTTAGACCTACGATTATTGTACATTTGCATACTGCCTGTCTGAGACATTATTCAAAGTGTAAATTTGCACTATCATTGTTGCAATGGTGACATACATCTTTAACTCTTCTTCTTCCTCTTGCATTCTATTTCTGACATCAATAATCTAGCTATGAGGACTTGCAGTGCATCCACGACCACATGGTAGCCAATCGTATGAAGTTCAATACCTTAGGGATGGCAGCTACGGCAGTTCATGCCACAATGAGGGATTGCATTGCTCCAGTCTTTTTCCCAGTGAGGGCATCTGGAATTTATGTCCAACATGTACAATATGAGAGTTGTCAGGGAAACAAATGAACACCTATAGACCAGATATGAGTGATTGTCCAGTCTTCCTGTTTCCATCTAAGGAGCATCTCTCTTATCCAAGATCATAGTCCTCCAGCATTTCTTCACGTAGAGCTTCATGTCCGAGTTTCTTTCATATGGACCACTGAAATGTCCTATAACTTAGGCTCCCTGTCTGTAAAGTAGAATACTTGATGCTAGTTTAAAACTCTACAGCACAGTTTCTTGCTGAGAGATCTAGGTACAGACATATTACACTGCTCCTGTGTAACTCTCACTGGCTTCCTGTTCATCAACAGATTATGTTTAATGGTCTGTTCATGGTTTATTTAGCTGTGCTTGACTTGGTTCCCCATACATGCAAGATGTTCTGATTCTGTTCTTGCCCCAGTTGGCTCACAGTGTACACTTGGCCTTCCAAAGGCTGCTGGCTGGTCCGGCAGTGCATCTTGAATCTTCTGGTATACACATTTTTCTCTTTTAAGGCCTGCAGTTAGGAAATGCTATTTAAGTGGCCGAGACAGTCTCCCACAACTACAGGCTTTAAAATCTCCTTCAAGACCTATATGGAATCAAGTAAGTCAGCCCGGCACTTGCTCAAAACTTATAGCAAGCACTTATAAACCCTAGCACTAGACCCTTCTGTACTGTATAGAAGGACAAGGCTTTCTATTCAACCTTACCAGCCATCCAGTAAGACAGTTCACTGTACCTATCCAGGCATGTCCAAAGGGCAGTTTCAGGTGTACTCTCCAATCCAACTGGTGAATCTGGGCATTTGAGGCAATGTTACAACTGTCTCATGTACGCAGACAACCCCCTCCTCCTACCACCAAAGACTAATACATGTGAGAGATGCAATTATACAGCCAAACTAGAGGCTAAGCTCTCTCAACCCAAGACTGGATCAGACAGTCAAGAGGAGAAGGGAAATACTTGCATCATACCACCAGTCTTACATAGACCCATTAAACCAGGACCGGCAAAAAACACACATAAATACATGAAAACATACTTGGAGGCTCTAAATAAAAATCTGCAAAACCAACAGAGGCCTCCAAAGCAAGCATCCAAGCCACCTCCACCCCCCCCCCCAACACAAACCATGAAACACATACTTCACAAAACCAGTGTACCATGCAATCATAGCCCTTAAGGCAAAATAACATACCCAACATACTAGTAATAGGTGACTCTATAGTCAGGCACACTGACGTCCCACTCACTAGGCTGAATAAGGAGAAGGTTACTGTTAGCTGCCTGTTGGGTGCCAGGATCCGCCACATAACACAAGCACTCAGGTCACTCCAGAGCAAGTACAAATATGACTCTGTCATTGTCCATGTTGGTGTGAATGACCTGAGCCGTACCTCCCTGGACTACATGAAGAGAGACATGGAAGAGTCCTCTGATCACATAGCCCAGGCTGGTATGACCCTGACTCTGAGTAGCATCCTGCCCCCACCAAGAATGATACCACAGTATAAAGAAAAAATTCTCGATTTCAACAATTGGCTAAGTTTCTGGTGTCATTCAAAGGGGATCCAGTGTCTGTCTGCCTGGGATGACATGCTTGACAATCCACGCTGCTTCGCTAGGGATGGCTTGCACCTGTCACCCTTAGGCTTTCAAATACTGGCCAAGGCTCTTGCCAGCTCCATAGTGCCTTTTTTAGGCAAGGCTCAAAAGACAAACCCACCACCTTAAATAGCACAAGTAACAAAAAACTGAGGGTAATGCTACTCAATGCCAGAAGTCTGGACCTCAAAATGCACGCACTTGAGGCACTCCTCAGTATGGAAAAAAATTTATATATGTACAGTAACAGAAACCTGGTTTAAGGCTCCAGAGAGCACCCCAGCACTACCAGGCAACAACTCATACCATACATTTCAGCCACAAAACCTGGACCGAAATACAAAAGGCAGGGGTGTATCCATATTCATCAAGGATACCCACACCTCCAGGTTAGTGGCACAGCACGATCCTTCAGAGATCATCCACATGCAACTAACAATGGGCAAAACTGCAATTCAAATTGTAGCTTGCTATAGATCACCCACCATGTCCCAGGACCTCCATTCCACATTTCTGGAAACACTGGGAAATATAAGGGTCCTACCAAACACCCTAATATTGGGTGATTTCAATTACCCAAACATTAACTGGGAGAACTACTCAAGTACTAACTCCCTTGCCCAAGTTTTCCTAGAAGTCATAAACACAAATGCCCTGGTTCAACTGGTCAACACTCCCACCAGAGGTGACAACATATTGGACCTGGTCATCACCAACATGGGTGACCAGTGTTCCGCACCAGAGGTCAACCACTCGCTGGTTAGATCTGACCATAAACAAATCACTTTGGATATCCATAACATTGCCCAAGCTGCAAAATCCTTTACTAATGCATTCTATGGTCAGCTACAAGAATGCATGGATCGTGCCATCCCAAGCCCAAGAAAAGGTGGACTGGTGGACTCCTACCATAAGCAAGCTATACAATAGAAGGAGGAAACTAGTACAGAAAAGAGTAAAATCCCAAGAAGGGAAGACATCCCTGATCAGTATCAGCAAGAAACTATGATCCCTCATAAAATCATCCAAGGCGAGCTTTGAAAGAAAAATTGCCAAGGACTCCAAAGATAACTACAAGGCATTCTTTAGCTATTTCAAGAATCTACGTGGCAATGCTCAGATCTGCTCAGAGTTAGTGCAGAATGGCACAAAATACACTGAAGCGACCAATATCTCCAACATCCTGGCAGACAGGTTCAGCGCAAACTTCACCCCCCTCACACCCCCAAAAGGGCCCATAACCATATCAGAAGAATGTAGAGTCCCTGAAATCACAGACACTCAGGTTAAAACAGCCCTCTCCAAAGCCAAAAACACAGCATCAATGGGACCGATCGGTGTCCCAGGCTGCGTCCTACACAAGCTCAAAGATGAACTAACCCCTCACCTAAACACACTGTTCAAACTCAGCCTCTCCACAGGCTACATACCCATAGAGTGGTACACAGCAACAGTTATTCCACTCCACAAAGGTGGAGCCACAACAGACTCTGGGAACTATTTCCCTATAAGTCTGACTAGCTTGGTCTGTAAGGCTTTGGAGTGCATCATCATGGAACTCATTAACAGAGACATTGGGAACCTCCAAACACTGGACCCTACCTGGTTTGGCTTTGTTAAGGGCAGATCATGCCTCCTAAACCTGGTGGACTTCTTTGAGACAGTTACCAAGGCTATAAATGAGGGAAAGGTGGTACACACAGCCTACCTAGACCTCGCTAAGGCCTTCAATACCATTCCCCATTCTGATGTTATAGACAAGCTCACCAGCCTGAACATAAACCCCTACATCACAAGATGGGTTGCCAACTGGCTCATGAACAGAACCCACATGGTGAAAGTTGCGGGAGCTAGGTCCGACTCTAAACTGGTTACAAGTGACGTTCCCCAGGGCTCAGTCCTAGAACCCCTCCTGTTCAGCATATACTTTTCAGAGGTACAGGCAAGCACAGGAGGACTATGGCTGACCAAGTTCACAGACGACTGCAAACTAGGGAATATAATTGACTCTCCGGCTGACACACACATCCTCCAAAAGGGTCTCACTGAGATGGATACCTGGTGTCAAAATCATGTCCTCAAGCTAAATGCCAAAAAGTGCATAGTCATCCCCTTTGGAAAAAAACAAAGTACCCACAAACTAGTCCCCTAAATACGGAAGACGTAATAAGGGATCTGGGGACCCAAGTAGATAGTAATCTCACCTTTGATAATCACATTGCCAAAGTGGTTAGAAAATCCTTCTACGTGGCCCCCCTAATCAGAAAAGGGTTTGCATCCAGATCAAAAGAGGTCATTGTGCCCCTCTACTCATCACTCATCAGACCCATCATAGAGTACAATACCCCATTTGGGATGTACCTTACAAGACACCTGCAACAGCTGGAAAGACCACAGAAGTACCTCACCAAGAGGATCACTGGCCTCAAACAGATGCCCTATGCAACTCGACTGAAGAAACTCCAGTTGTACTCGGTTGCATACCACCTACTCAGAGGTGATCTCTGCCTGGCTGACATACAGGTCCATGTCCAACCTAGAATTGATGGACATGCTCCACCTAAGAAAACCTTATCCCCTCAAGCCACACACTGTAGGGATCTAAACCTCACTACAACAATAAATGGGACATGCCGGAGTGATAGATTTCTGTCCCAGACACTTCCCATGCTTTGGAACAAGATCCCAATCTACATTAGGCAGATCTCCTCGCTAACACTCTTCAAGAGAAACCTTGACGAGTAGATGGGACACAGAAAGTTTACCTTGGGGATCACTTCAGTGGCTCTGCTGGACAGAGGTACAGGGAACTAATCTAAGGGGCAGCGAAAGCCAACACATTCTGGCTAGGCTTATAAATGCCTTTGGGCAGATAGCCTAGTACCAACCTATGAACCTATAAAAACAGTAAAACTGAAGACAGATAGACATTTAAGACAACAAATAAAACAATAACAGAAAACACTTTAAACTCAGCTATACATGTTCTTTATATTAACTGTAAAATTATGTATATTTTAAAAAAGCATCTGGAATGCAATAGGCATAATCTATAATCCAGCATTGCAATTCCATTGAGTTACTGTAGCATGTTTGTTGTCAATCTTCACTGTAGTGTCCAACAAAGATACCGCAATCCTACATTTCTTTTGTTATGAACTCCACTTACAATGCAAATATAGAGACTTCAGGAAACCACAAAAAAAAAAAAACATAAAACCACATAACTTAATAACACTGTATACAAACAGGACTGAGCTCAAAACCACAGATCATGTTATACAGTTCAATGGCTTAAACCACATACTGTTCAATATCTTACCCACTTCCCAACTATGAAAAAATGCTTTAACTTTGTTGGAATCATAGGCCAAACCTGTTTCACAAAGGGAAGACCAACACACTTGCTGATCAAGGGTGAGCACCAACAAGTCAGATGTCTTGCAGCCCTGGGTGAATTGCAGCAGGATTGACTATTTTATACAAGCCATTTTATTCAGATGTGCAGCAGTACAAAACACATTAGCATATCAGGCAGAAGTTTGGAAAGAAAACACATTTTTATATGTTTGGAAGTCAACATGCCCACTATTCTCCGACCATCTCATTCCCTTCTGGAAAAATGTTGTTTCTGTGATAAGCAAACTATGTCAAGGACAGGCCAAATGAGAGATCTATTCACTTACTGTTGGCTCTGATAAGCATATTGAGGTTAAGCCATGCAAAAGTCTCTGTACTGCTGCTTTGATTTCGTATTTCTGTAGCTTAAAAACACCAGGCTGTCCCATTAAATACACTGATTTGCTTTCAGTTTCATACCGGCCTGGTGAGTAAAAGCTGCAAATTATTCTTTCTGGTATTCAGTTGCAAATTATCTTTACTTACTCCACCTGCCCCTGCTGCATCCTGACACAGGGAGTGCTCAACCACACCAGTATCAATTTACCATGTTTGTCACACTGGTCTGAATACAAGTGTGATGTCTGGCTAATATCCCACTGGACTGCCACCAATTAATGTGATGTCCCCCACTTAAAACCTGGGTCAGTCATTAAGGAGCCTCAGTCCTCACTTTTGACATCAGTGCGGGAGCATCACGGAAATCACCGGAGCACAGAACACACAAGAATAAGATTCCACAATTTCCCTTAAGAGTACAACAGGAATATGCTCTGTTTCCTGGGACTAGACTATATACCTCTGTCCACCCCAAATGTAATCCCTTATCATACACTTCAGAGAAATGTGTTCCAGTTTAAGACCTCTGACTCATTCACACTCAAAATAAATTTAAATCTCACACACTCAAACACTTATGGGAAGCCTGACACAGATTTCCAGCAGTGTCCCCTCCCCAGTACAAATTGTAAACACTGCCATCAGAGTCAGACAAATCTACGCACCCTTCAAAGAGTGATAAAGTATTAAAAATTAAATATCAAAATAAATTATGGCTATGACCAGAAGCACCCAGGCATTTGAGGTGACCAGGGGAGTATCAAACAGGCTACAATGTAAAGTAATGAAAAACATTTAATAATAAGTAAAATGATTGCAAGAATATAAATTAATAATTTTTAATAAACACCAGAATTCAATCACCAGAAATATAAAACTAAACTATAGGATAGAAGTCCATCATCTTAGAAAAACTCTATCTAAATAACTAAAGTTTCCTAATTTAACTAGAAAATACTATCCCTGACATAACAGCAAGACAAGGCAAAGGCAGGCTTACAGTTTTGGTCAGTCCTTTTTCTTGGGTATCCACTGTACAGCACTGTATCTGACTGCAACTTTTAAATAACTGCACAGCTCTTCACTTACTGTTCACAACTGACTTCAGCAGTCTCTTTTATAGTGCAGGTTAACAGTCTCAACTGTCTTATTTTAAAAATAACAGTCAGCTGTTTCAAAAAGTTATTTTTCCTGTCAATCAGCTGTAAAAATAATCACATAGCAACCAGGAACGTTCTAATGACATCACCTGCTGATCAACTGATTCTCCATAGACAGTTTGTACTTTAGAATCTCCCTCACAAACATGTGCACTTAGAAATGTATAAAAACACTGACAGAGTCTTTAAACATTTTGTATAAACAGGAAAATACGCAACATTTGAAAACGTATTAACATTTTCACAATTAGACATGCTGGCATACAATACAAGTTAATCTGAGAATATACACAAATCTCCTGCCAGACATGCTAACAAAAATGACAGTTGTTTCATTTTCTTCACAACATGAAATAAAGAAAACTGCCCTATGCACGAAGAATTCACAAATGTGGTTTTCTTCTTCTTATATTGGTAATTGTGGCAGCTATGGTCCTGGCGTGATGAAAAGAATGCCTGAAATGAGTATGCAGTTAAATCAGCTAAGTTTATTTAATTATTCATATTACTCTAAACTCAATGAAATGTCAAAAATAATAGACAGTATGTCTGTTTGTCAAAAAGTAGTCATAATAATTTGTGCTGTCCAGCTACATTTTTAAACACCTTTATTAAATTATTAGTTAAGACACATGCACACAATATGTTATTAGAAAATAAAGTATAGTAAAATGTTTCCATTTACATACGTTACTTGCTTTCTTTCTTTCTTTATGACATTTTTTTCAGTCCAACATTACATAAATTGCTGAAGTGCTGCCTTTCCTTAAACCTCACTCCTCCTCCTGAACATTATTCTGCATGTATTTTTTCTAACAATTGCCATTTAGTTCTATGTAATTTGCTCCTTCCCTTCCCATTTTTACAGTGTTTTCTTCCAGTTTATTTATCTCCTTTACAATATTCAATATTTCATATGCAGCTGGTTTAGCTTTTGATTTCCATTTTCCAGTTATTGATTTTATTTTTGGGCATCCTGCAGAATTAAAAAAAAAAAAAAAAACAGCAATCTTTTTTTTTTTCCACCTATTGTATTTTCTTGGTTATGCTTATGAAACAGTTTATGCACTACTTTCCATTTGTAAAATATTTCTTTTTTATATAACAAGTGTTGTTTTATATTATTGTCTTTTTGTGGAGCTTTTCTCCCCGGGCCTCTACTGAAAATGGACATGTATCCAGCTAGACTAGCCCAGTCAACAAATGTAAAATAAATAAAAATAAAATAATAAGACCTTAGTATGTTTAGACAATTCAGATCCTGTATTCCAGCTCAAAAGAATAATTTCCTTGGTTACAGCCATTTGGTCCCCCAATATTTCTAACAAAGGAATTTTTAAAATGGGACATCTCATAACACTCCCAAACATGTTCCCAATTACCTTTATTCTGCATCATACCTTCAACATTTAAAATCTACCTGAGGAAAAATTCTTTGAAGTCTGCTTGGGATACACAAATACCTAGGCAAACTCTTCCATGCAAAATTCTGACTCTTTTAGACTGTTGCAAACTTCAGAACCATACATATGTCCTCCAGTTGTTCCCCTTATAAACTGATTTTCCAGTCTGTATTCCAAATCTTTTCTAATGCTTTTAATTTATTCTTATAGTTATCATGCAGTATTTTGCATGCCCCACTAATTACCCCTTTTAAACAGCAGCTTCTGTTCTAGATTCGACTAAAAATCTCTACCAGAGTAGGTTTTTCTCAGACTCCCCTTTCCCTTTCTATTTGCCTCTGCTCTGATGTTAATCCTTGATATGGAAGGCAGTCTCTAACCTGCAGTCTGAACTTCTTGGCCTCATCCCACTCTATTATCTTTCCCTGTCTAGTTTTCTCCAGATATCTTGGTCCCATTTCCAGTTATAAATTCCATCCCCTCTTGCCTATTTCTTCTACCCCTATGACGCAGTGGTGCAGCAGTAGCGTTGTTGCCTCACAGCAAGAGATTCTTTGGTCCGATTCTTGGCTGGGGTGCCTTCTGTGTGGAGTCTGCATGTCCTCCCTGCATTCATGTGGGTTTTCTCCGGGTGCTCCAGTTTCCTCCCACGTTACAAATATATGTGTCTGGAGCATTTCTCCCTGGGCCTCTGCTGAAGATTGGCTTTGTTCCAAGTCAGACTTTCTCGGTTAACAAACGATAAATAAAATATTTGTAGTCATCCCTATTGGTGAAATTTCCTTTCTCCATTCCCATGTTGGTTTAGTTCTTAGAATACCTTTTGCAGCTTTATGAATATAATATTATGTTTGATAGTTATTATTTTCCTTAAGGCTCTACATCCCAAATCCCACTATTTCCTTATTTCCTGAACTCCTCCCCTCATCATCATCATCATACCTGTCTACTTTGAATTCTAACTTTCTGCTTGTGTTTTATATATGAGTCCTAAATGTGCAGTTCTTAAATATCCCTTCCAATCAGGTAACCCTAAACAACCTTGTTCTACTGGGAGGATTAACTTATTCCACTTAACTCTTCCCTTCTTTCCTTCCTAGATAAATTCCTTCAACTCTTTATTAGTTACTGTTCACAACTTCTCTTCTGGTTGATATAAATATGCCTAACCTGCATATAAAACTAAAGTTACTAAAACCATTTTCAATGCTTGCATTTTACTATCCATATACATAATCATGAGCTTTCAGTTTCTTAGTTGTTGTATTATCTTTTTAGTCTCTTCTCACATACTCTTAGCTGCCATAACAGGTACCTTTTTAATAGGTTCATAGGTCATAGGATGATACCAGGCTATTGGCCTGGAGGCCCTTATAAGCCCAGCCAAGAATTTCACCCATGTTCCCTCAAAGTCAGCACCTGCTTCCCCAGCCTTCCAGCAGGGACACAGGTGGGTGTATTTTCTGTTTCCCATCCAGTCATCCAGGTTTGTCTTAAAGAGGGCAACAGAGATACTCTACTTGACATGGAGAGGGAGTCTATTCCACATATGGGGAAGTCTTTGGGACACAAATATATCCCACCAACAAGTTCTATTAATATCACAGATCAGGTTAAGGCCTCATGTATGGGTTGCATGAGCGGAATTTCACTTACAGATATGCAGCAAATCCATCAAGGCTGGGTCTGAGAAGGCCTTGTATTCCAGACACAGGTCACCTCTGAGCAGTTTGTATGAGAATGAGTAGAGGGGGCAGGGCTTTTAACCTATATGTATAGGATAGGTGTTTGAGACCCTGGATTTTCCTGGTCAGAAACCTCTGTGGTCTCTCCAGCTGCTGCATGTGCTTTCAAGATACATGCCGAAGGGGGCATTGTACTCAATAATGGGTCTGATAAGGGAGGAGTACAGGGATGTTATGACCTCTTTGTTCCTGGATGAAATACCCTTATTTATGAGGTGTGCCATATAGAAAGCCTTCCATGCAATGGAGCAATGTGGTGGTCAAAACTCAGGTTGCTATCATCCTGGGTGCCCAAGTGCCTCATGACTGATTGCATGCTTAGTACATTGTGATTAATGTGATAATTAGTGGGGGTACTATTTTCCCCAAAGGGAATAATGATGCATTTCTTGGCATTCAGTTTGAGGTCATGCTTCTGGCACCAGTCATTAGTTTGAGTAAGGCCCTCTTGGAGGATGCTCACATCACTAGAGGAATTTAAGACAGCACCCACCTTGCAGTCATCTGCAAACTTGGTCAGCCACAGACCACTGGTTTTGGCTTGCAATTCAGAAAAGTATATCCCAAACAGTAGAGGCCCCAAGATGGATCCTTGGGGTACACCGCTCATTTTTAGTCTACTACTAGAGGCTGCTTCCTCTATTTTGACAAAGTGGGTTCTATCAGTGAATCAGTTAGCTACCCATTTGGTAACATATGGGTTGATGTCTAGCTGGGAAAGTTTATCTTTTGTGCCCGAGTGGAGAATAGTATCAAAGGCTTTGGTTAGGTCTAGGTAGGCGGTGTGCATCATCTTCCCCTTGTCCATGGCTATGGTGACTGCTTCAAAGAAGTCGACCAGGTTTACCAGGTGTGATCTTCCTTTGACAATAGTAAACTGTGTGGGGTCAAGCATTTGGAGGTTGCCAATGCCCTTGTTTATAAGGTCCTTGATAATGCATTCCATGGCCTTGCAGATTAGGCTAGTTAGGGTAATGGGCCTATAATTGCCTGGGTCAGTGGATGCTCCACCTTTGTGTAGAGGAATGACAGTGGCTATCCTCCATTCAGCTGGGACAAAGCTGGTGCTCAGGCTTTGGTTGAATAGGGTGCCTAATTAAGCTGAGGATACAGCCAGGGATGTCATTGGGTCCCATGGAGACTGTATTTTTTGCCTTTGAGAGGGCATTAAAGACTTGCTCCCTGGTGATGAGGGAATGGGGGCAGGTGTAGGGGATGTCCTGGTTCACTGATGGGGGCAGGGGGTTGAAGTTTTCACTGAACCTAAACATGGGTGCCGAAACCATAGACCCAGGAGGAGGGGGAGCCCCCCCCCATTTTTATAGCTGCAAGACCTGTTGGGAAAAATTAATGAAGTGGAGTGTGCACGCTAATGTGGATTTGTGCGCGGAAGTTAAACTAACTAAACTAACTTCTATTATTCTCTTATTGCTCTGTGTTACAGGAATTATGGTGCGGTTGTTCCGTTGGTGCTGCCAGAGCCAGAGTCATGCCGGTAAGGAGAGTTTAGTTCTTTTATTTGCAGGAGTTATGCTGCTCCGTGTGTGTGTGTGTGTGTGTGTGTGTGTGTGTGTGTGTGTGTGTGTGTGTGTGTGTTTGTGTGTGTGCAAAATGCCCATTAGGTATACCTGGTGGTTAGTGTTACTCAGGCTCAAACAAGAGCCTGAATTCTCTACCCATACCACCACTTGTGATTCAGAGAGTTGAGTCCATAGCTCTCAACTGTCCAGATTTTCACAGAATATTTGGCTCATGCTTTTGGTCTGTTCCTCTTAAAATTTGTGGTTTTCTGGCAAATCAGTGAGAAATGAATTCACTAAGTAATGATAGCCCTTTAAGTTTCAGTCTTCCTATCTTTCAGGAAACACATGGTAACACAAAACACTTTATTTAAGTAGCTTTCTAAGATTATACAAGCAATATTTAAAATGTGTCCCTGGTTTTGGTCCTTTGCCCCACCCCCCAATAAAATCTGGCTTTTTCCAGATTTCTTGTGCTGCGAAGTTGAGAGATTTAGTTGAGTGTCAAGTGGATTTTACAAGGAGGTGGGAGCTTCGGGAGAAGAGAAGTTTAGTGGTACTTATGCTAAGTTGTTTCAGTTGTTAGTAGCACAACAGGTAGTATACTTGCTTTTGATGCAGCAGGCTATGGGTTCCACTCCCATAGTACGCAGATGGATTGCTGATACTGTACTGTGTTGTACTTTAAAGGGAGTGGTTGCTCCAGTCCTATGAATATCCTCCTTTGGAGGAGTTACCTAGTAACTATGAACCTGTTATCAGTTTGCCATCCATTCCCTATTGCAAAATTACTATCTTATTTTTTAATGTAGCATAGGCAATTTATTCTTCAAGGGCAATGGACACTTTATTTGTACATGAAACAATGAAATATAAAGCTGTTTGCTAGCAGAAACCTATTCATTATTTACAGATCCCTTCAATGTGGAATTATTTAGATGACTTACTTCTGAAGAGATTTTGCATATTTACTGATATTGGTGGATTGTAATGACAGAAGTTTGAGTAGTCTTTTATGGTTAAAATTTTCTGAAATGGGTATTTTTTTTCATTATTGGTTCATACATTTTGTTTCATTGCTTACTAGAAGACTGTTCCAAAAAAAAACAATGGAGTCCCCCAATGTTCGGTGCTGAGACTTTCTCTGTTTGGCATATACATCTCAAAAGTAAAAGGAAATACCAAAGGGCTTTGGCTGACTAAGTCTGAGATGACTGCAAGCTAGGAGCAGTTATTGAATCCCCAAATGACTTAACCATCATGCAAGGAAGGTTTGTCCCAAACAATAACTGCTGCCATAATCATAAATTGAAACTAAACTCCAAGAAATACATTATTGTATCCTTTGGGAAGTTATCTAATCCAGGGAATTGCCAAACTGACAATGCCCCCTGAGAACTGACCCAGTTGTCTGGCATTTGGGAACTTGTGTGTACAGTGACCCAACTTTTGACCAAAATGTGCCCAGAGTCATAAAAAAGTCTTTCTATATTGCACATCTTATAAACAAATTGATTGTGACTAGATCTAGAGATGCTATTGTCCCCCTTTACAAAGCTCTCATTAGGTCAATCATTTCATATAATACCCACTTTGGCATGTATCTGTCCAGACCTATGCAACAATTGGAATACTCACAGCAATACCTTGCTAAAGGGATACAAGTCCTAAACAACAGGTCTTGCATGGACCATCTCAAAAATTTATTACTATACTCGGAATCCTACCGCATGCTTAGAGGTGACGTGTCTGGCATACAAGACATCCTCCAACCTAATACAGATGGACCTACTGAACATCAGGAAGTCAAATGACATCAGAAATACTCAGTCCAGGTATCTAAACTGAATGTTGTGGAGAGACGGGTAAATATCACAGAGTCTACCACTGTTCCAGAACATACTATCCATGCAAGTAAAACAAAGCTCATCCCTGTCCATATTTAAACGCAGCTTGTATCTAAGGATAGGTAATAAAAAATGTATTCCAAGATTGCCCCTTGTGCCACTAATGGATAGAGGCAGTTCCTAAATGTTGCATCCCTTACATGGGTCCCCTCAAATTATCTATAGTATGATCACATTTATTCGCACAAGGGCTAATATAGAATTATCAGCCATGGAATAGGAAAAACCAATCAGGAAATATTAATTCAACCACAAAAAAGGAATTGGCTAAGCTTAAAATGTCCTCCAGATGAACCTATGTTGTGATAGTAAATAGTTTTAAAAATAATTGCCCTTTTTAGATCACCAAGTGTCCCTCTCACCCTCCGCCCTCCCCCAGTCTTCAATAGTTTCCGGCGCCTCTGAACCTAAATATCTGATTTTATCATGTCACCATAAATATGAATATTGCTGAGCCAAGTCATAAGTGGGTACATAATTTACGGCTATAGCATTTGTTTATTTTCATAAATTTTATATCCTGAAAAGATGTGAAACTCTATCTAAAATATTCCACAATACCAGGATGTCTTTTCCTAAATTTATCAAGTACAAAATAATATCATCTGCAAACAAAGCCAACTTTTCTTGATTACCTTACTATAATAATTATAAAGATGCTAAAACGTTGGTAACACAAAGGGGCAGTTGATGTGGCTGCCATTCCCACAGACTAGTATACCACACTGTCAGTCCAACGCCCAAATTAAATACACGGGAATCAATCATCTTCTTAGTATATATAACCAGTCATCCAACCAGCTAACCAAACAAACAACAAATAACCTGGCTCATCTTTATGTTCCTTCAAGCTGCCCTCGTGATAAAGTTGAACACCCCCCCCCCACAAATGGCAAATGGTTTTATTTATTTATTCATTTGTTTACCGGAAAGTTCAACTGGACAAACTGTCCTTTTGCAGTGGAGGCCTGGGGAGAAAAGCTCCAAGTTAACAAACAATGATATAGAACACAAATGGTATATAACACTATATAACAGCATACAAAATATAATAAATGAACTGTGATATACCAGCTTTAAGAGTGTAGATTAGAGTATACAGCATTTATACATTTAAGAGATAAACTATTTGTGAAATGTTTTGCAATTTATATTGCATTGGCATTACTACATATTTTTTTCTGCAGCTTCTGCTGGCAACCAGATTAGAGATGAAAGAGAAAAGGGACATCTCAAGATATTGTAATCGGGCATGGCGATTACACTGCTTATGACGACAGTAATGTATAGAGACATGGGGTAGTAAGAGCGCAAATTAGTTCTTAATCAGGGTTGGTGCAGGGGCATATTCAAAATTTGGATAAATGAGTCTTTAGGGTCTTTTTGAAGCTTATTATACAGCTGATATATTTGGTTTACATCCAGTTTTAAAAACAAATTTATAAATATGGGAGATTTCATGACAAAATCCCATCAGACACTTGTTAGGAATAACACAGATACTTATGCTAATTACAGGAAAATAAATAACCATCAGCAGGGGACATGTTCCTGATTAAATCCTTGTACCAGCACCTAGCAGTATTGCAGCCCCTGGTATTATGGTTGATATCGGTGCTGCAACCTGTCTACATATGTACTGTACCATCAGTATATTATCCAGAAAGCATGCTGTTAGTCCTTCTGCAGAAATCTAAGGAGATTAGATGCCAAAACCTTCATTTTCAAACTCATTAAACTGGATTGAACCCTCCCCTGTTCAGTCTTCCTTTGGCTTTGCGGTTGGATATTTAACTCCTCTTTCTATACACCCTGAGCAACAAAATCTTATTCTGGGTGGAATCAGAAATCAAGGTTAAGCTGTCCCACCATGACAAGCTGTGATGCCAGCACTGCAAAAACAGAACTATTGGGTCTTTTAATCCTATTAGACAGGGTCACAAATTGCTGATACTTACAAAATCAATAAAGGAAACTATCCAAATCAATTCTGGATTAGGGTTGGGGTACCTACTATACCCTAGCACATCAACATAGCTCAGTCCCTTTTGCCTTCTGGATTTGAAACATGGCTAAACAATTAAGGATCTGTTTATCAACATCATGCCTAAACGTATACTGGAAGTTCCCCTCCAACTAATAACTTGTGCACCCCAAGTTGTTAATCTACATCATTCTTCAAACTATGTGAGATAGTATCATAAAAAAATTCTAAAGCTCATACCCTGTTCACTGATTACTTCCTTCCTCTATATTCGTAGAAAAATCAGAACTGTTAAAATGGTAAATATTGTTTCCATTTATTAAGGCATATGACTCTGTCTTTAGTTATTAATTTGTCAATGATCACTTTATCCCATTCAGGATTGTGGCATGCTGTAGCCTGTACCAGCAATGAAAAGGTATAAGGTAGAAAGCATTAGCATTTTAGACAGGCTCTCAGTCCATCCAAGAAGTACATATCCATCTTTTAAAGCAAAAGAAGTGCAGAATTGATTTTATTTAAGATGTAGCCTAAAACCCATCTTGAATGTTGCTTTATTTTGCAACTTAAAGCAAATAAAGTACAAAACAATATTAGTACTTTGTGTCATAATTACTATGACTGTTGTGCAGACTGACTGGACACCTACATATATATATATATATATATATATATATATATATTATAATTTTATTTTTTATTAGGTGCCTTTTAGTTTCACTCTTAAATAAGTGACATAAGTATATCAGTTTCTCTCCAAAGCTGGAACCAGACATTGATTCCCACAAGAAAGAAGACAAAAGTGCAAGTATTCTATCTAAACTACACTGGTTCAGATTAAAGTTATCTTGTCAGCATAATGGAAATCTATATCCTGGTGGAGTAAACAGAAACAGTTTGACCTACCTGTTAGATTCCTATTCACCATTGTGGATGCTATCTGAAAAATTGCTTGGGCAGAATGATTTGATCACTGTGGTCCAGTAGTTGAGTCTTTTTTATCTCTGTTTATACTGAATCCTTCCTTTTTTAATTAAAAATATCTTTATCTATAAAAAGGGGCAGCTGCTGTTCACCTCTCCTGTGAGTTTATCAGGTTAACAAATTAATAAAGTTATATAAAAAAAATACCCAGCTGATAAAGAAGACAGCAATGTATATTCAGTATCAATGAACATGGAGTATGGCCTTAGTTATTTTAATCAGTGTTGCTGATATTGTCTTTTTAAGCAATTTAATTGATTTCTGAATTATCATTTCTATTAAAAAAATATCTTTACAGCTTTGCCTATGTAATTCCCTTTACTTTTTGTTCATTACCCCTTTTACATACCACTTTTGCTTTATGGTACAGTTTCTGTACTTTATGTACAGTGTTCAGATTTTATCAGTCTAATAATTACTGAGATTGACAAGTATGATTGATGTTAATTAACCCAAGTGCTAACAATAAACTATTCACCATCATGCAGAATGGAGAACCATGTGGTATCTGGCTCCATGATATTGATAACACCAAAGTACATCAGTGATGCAAGCGCGTACACATTAAAATATTAATTTGGCAAATGCTAAGCATAGTAATTAACAATGCTCTTTAATAAGTAGAAATTAGAAAGTCTTATCCATCTATGAAGTATAGCCTGCAATGAACTGCATGTTCTAAACATCTAAAGTACCTAAAAGGAGGGTCTCCCTTTGTTTACTAATGGTCATAGATTTGAATTGCAGGTTGGGTTTACCTAAGTACCCTTCACTTTGCCTGTAGTTAGCAGCAGTGTACAACAATGGTGCTGCACAATATCTCATTTTGCTTATGATGAAGAGTGCATTCACTGTGCAGACACCAAAAGAAAAAAAGTCAGAGTAGAGCTCTTTCAGCAGTGCTATAGCAGACAGGCTTGCTAGTTCAACAATGCATCAAAAAAACACAGAGCAGTGACGATGTTTATATGCTTTTTAATGGAGTTTTTACAGGAGAGCTAAGGAGGACCCAGTTCCTTGGAAATCCCTTGGCCAGCAGCTCTTTAAACATGACAGGCTTCCAAGCAAGCTGAATCAGAGACTATGTAATATGCACAGAATTCAAAACTTGGACATGTCATTGGGAAGGAGTGTGATGTTAACCATTTAATCCTGAACTGGAAAAATTAAGGTGTAATTCCTAAAATTTGCCACAAGGTGACAATGTAGGGTAACATTTCAGGTATAGGTTGCCTACTCTGCTGAGAACTTCAGTATGTAGAATTGTTAGAAACCTGCTACAGGAAAAAGGGTGGTAAGTGTTTTGTTCTAGTCTTTGTTCTGCATGGCAGATGCTGAATTACCTGCTGATTTTGGAGTGACAGAAAGCATTATACTCACAAAAAGTATATTAGCCCTGCAGTAAGGATATCATCTGTCCATCTTTGCATGGGACACTCCCACTTTGGGCAGTTGTGTCCTGTGGGGGAGACAAAAAAAATGGCGAATGTTCTGAGCTTTTAGAACAAAAAATATTTTGTAAGTTTTGTCTAATAGTTGTATAAAATAGTTATTTTCTACTCAAAAAACGTGCATGTTAAATGAAATGGCATAGGCAACTCAAATGCTCCAAAAATAAGCATTTATTTTGGCAAAAAGTGAAGCTCTGTCCTTTGCACTGGCCATGGGTATGTTTTTTTTTCCTGCAAAATCTCATGATTCTGCAAAAAATGTTGCACTTTGGGTATTTGAAAAGGTAGCAACCCTACCCTGCAGTGACTGCCTTTTGAATGTTTGGCACATTAGTAGGTTAATGAATGGATAAGTTTATGACACCAGGTGTTAAAAAAACTTTTGACTACCAAATAGTATAGCAAGTTAAGCTGTGATGAAGAACTGGAGATGCTGAAAGGCATACAAAACTGTCAGCACTTCCAGAATCTAGTCAAATCACATAAGTTTATCAGTGGAGAAGTAGGGAGGTATGCTTTAGGGCAACACGCAGAGTTTTTTTCATATTTTTGTGTAAGTAATCCTTTGTAATCTTGTTGTCATGAGTTAGGCCAAAACCATTGCCAAAGGTCAACTGAGAAATAAATGTAGTACAGATTAGAATATAGACATAGTCACCAAAGCAACTGACTTTCTCTGCCTCCTTCCTATTCACTTTAGTCCCTTTGCTTTCACCAAAGCCACTGACCTTCCTCTGCCTCCTTCCTGTTCAGTTTAGTCCCTTTCCTTTCATCAAAGCCACTGACCTTCCTCTATCTCCTCCAGTTCACTTTAGTCCTGTTCCTTTCATCAAAGCCACTGACCTCCCTCTGCCTTCTCCTATTCACTTTGGTCCCTTTCCTTTCACCAAAGCCACTGACCTTTCTCTGCCTCCTTCCTCTTCACTTTAGTCCCTTTCCTTTCACCAAAGCCACTGACCTTCCTCTGCCTCCTCCTGTTCACTTTAGTCCCTTTCCTTTCACCAAAGCCACTGACCTTCCTCTGCCTCCTCCTGTTCACTTTAGTCCCTTTCCTTTCATCAAAGCCACTGACCTTCCTCTGCCTCCTTCCTGTTCACTTTTGTCCCTTTCCTTTCATCAAAGCCACTGACCTTCCTCTGCCTCCTTCCTGTTCACTTTAGTCCCTTTCTTTTCATCAAAGCCACTGACCTTCCTCTGCCTCCTCCTGTTCACTTTAGTCCCTTTCCTTTCACCAAAGTCACTGACCTTCTTCTGCTGCATTCCTGTTCACTTTAGTCCCTTTCCTTTCATCAAAGCTACCGACCTTCCTCTGCCTACTTCCTGTCCACTTTAGTCCCTTTCCTTTTACCAAAGCCACTGACCTTCCTCTGCCTCTTCCTGTTCACTTTAGTCCCTTTCCTTTCACCAAAGTCACTGACCTTCCTCTGCCTCCTTCCTGTTCACTTTAGTCCCTTTCCTTTCATCAAAGCCACTGACCTTCCTCTACTTCCTCCTGTTCACTTTAGTCCCTTTCCTTTCATCAAAGCCACTGACCTTCATCTGCTTCCTTCCTGTTCATATTAGCCCCTTTCCTTTCACCAAAGCCACTGACCTACCTCTGTCTCCTTCCTGTTCACTTTATTCCCTTTCCTTTCATCAAAGCCACTGACCTTCCTTTGCCTCCTTCCTGTTCATATTAGTCCGTTTCCTTTCATCAAAGAGAATGACCTTCCTCTGCCTCCTCCTGTTCAATTTAGTCCAGTTCCTTTCACCAAAGCCACTGACCTTCCTCTGCCTCCTCCTGTTCACTTTAGTCCCTTTCCTTTCACCAAAGCCACTGACCTTCTTCTGCCTCCTTTTCACTTTAGTCCCGTTCCTTTCATCAAAGCCACTGACATTCATCTGCCTCCTTCCTATTCGCTTTAGTCCCTTTCCTTTCACCAAAGCCACTGATGTTCCTCTTTCTCCTTCCTGTTCACTTTAGTCCCGTTCCTTTCACCAAAGCCACTGACCTTCCTCTGCCTCCTTCCTGTTCATATTAGTCCCTTTCCTTTCATCAAAGACAATGACCTTCCTTTGCATCCTCCTGTTCACTTTAGTCCCTTTCCTTTCACCAAAGCTACTGATCTTCCTCTGCCTCCTCCTGTTCACTTTAGTCCCTTTCTTTTCATCAAAGCCGCTGACCTTCCTTTGCCTCCTTCCTGCTCACTTTAGTCCCTTTCCTTTCACCAAAGCCACTGACCTTCTTCTGCCTCCTTCCTGTTCACTTTAGTCTTTTTCCTTTCATCAAAGCCACTGACCTTCATCTGCCTCCTTCCTGTTCACTTTAGTCCCTTTCCTTTCACCAAAGCCACTGACCTTCCTCTGTCTCCTTCCTGTTCACTTTAGTTCCTTTCCTTTCATCAAAGCCACTGACCTTCCTTTGCCTCCTCCTCCTGTTCACTTTAGTCCCTTTCCTTTCACCAAAGCCACTGACCTTCCTCTGCCTCCGCTTGTTCACTTTAGTCCCTTTCCTTTCACCTAAGCCACTGACCTTCTTCTGCCTCCTTGCTTTTCACTTTAGTCCCTTTCCTTTCATCAAAGCCACAGACCTTCATCTGCCTCCTTCCTATTCACTTTAGACCCTTTCCTTTCACCAAAGCCACTGACCTTCCTCTTTCTCCTTCCTGTTCACTTTAGTCCCTTTCCTTTCACCAAAGCTACTGACCTTCCTCTGCCTCCTTCTGTTCACTTTAGTCCCTTTCCTTTCACCAAAGCCAGTGACCTTCCTCTGTCTCCTTCCTGTTCACTTTAGTCCCTTTCCTTTCATCAAAGCCACTGACCTTCCTTTGCCTCCTTCCTGTTCATATTAGTCCCTTTCCTTTCATCAAAGACAATGAGCTTCCTCTGCCTCCTCCTGTTCACTTTAGTCCCTTTCTTTTCATCAAAGCCACTGGCCTTCCTCTGCCTCCTCCTGTTCACTTTAGTCCCTTTCCTTTCACCAAAGCCACTGACCTTCTTCTGCCTCCTTACTGTTCACTTTAGTCCCTTTCCTTTCACCAAAGCCACTGACCTTCCTCTGCCTCCTCCTGTTCACTTTAGTCCCTTTCCTTTCACCAAAGCCACTGACCTTCTTCTGCCTCCTTGCTTTTCACTTTAGTCCCTTTCCTTTCATCAAAGCCACAGACCTTCATCTGCCTCCTTCCCATTCACTTTAGTCCCTTTCCTTTCACCAAAGCCACTGACCTTCCTCTTTCTCCTTCCTGTTCACTTTAGTCCCTTTTCTTTCACCAAAGCTACTGACCTTCCTCTGCCTCCTTCTGTTCACTTTAGTCTCTTTCCTTTCACCAAAGCCACTGACCTTCCTCTGTCTCCTTCCTTTTCACTTTAGTCCCTTTCCTTTCATCAAAGCCACTGACCTTCCTTTGCCTCCTTCCTGTTCATATTAGTCCCTTTCCTTTCATCAAAGACAATGAGCTTCCTCTGCCTCCTCCTGTTCACTTTAGTCCCTTTCTTTTCATCAAAGCCACTGACCTTCCTCTGCCTCCTCCTGTTCACTTTAGTCCCTTTCCTTTCACCAAAGCCACTGACCTTCTTCTGCCTCCTTCCTGTTCACTTTAGTCCCTTTCCTTTCATCAAAGCCACTGACCTTCCTCTGCCTCCTCCTGTTCACTTTAGTCCCTTTCCTTTCACCAAAGCCACTGACCTTCTTCTGCCTCCTTCCTGTTCACTTTAGTCCCTTTCAGCCACTGCCTCCTCCTGTTCACTTTAGTCCCTTTCCTTTCACCAAAGCCACTGACCTTCTTCTACCTCCTTCCTGTTCACTTTAATCCCTTTCCTTTCACCAAAGCCACTGACCTTCCTCTGCCTCGGTCCCTTTCCTTTCACCAAAGCTACTGACCTTCCTCTGCCTCCTCCTGTTCACTTTAGTACCTTTCCTTTCACCAAAGCCACTGACCTTCCTGTACCTCCTCCTGTTCACTTTAGTCCCTTTCCTTTCATCAAAGCCACTGACCTTCCTCTGCCTTCTCCTGTTCACTTTAGTCCCTTTCCTTTCACCAAAGCTACTGACCTTCCTCTGCCTCCTCCTGTTCACTTTAGTCCCTTTCCTTTCATCAAAGCCACTGACCTTCCTTTGCCACCTCCTGTTCACTTTAGTCCCTTTCCTTTCACCAAAGCCACTGATCTTCCTCTGCCTCCTTCCTGTTCACTTTAGTCCCTTTCCTTTCATCAAAGCCACTGACCTTCCTCTGCCTCCTCCTGTTCACTTTAGTCCATTTTCCTTCTTTTTTCCCTGGACTACTTAGTCACTTGGTAACATTTCACATGAAGTTCTGAACCTACAATCCACCTGTGATATAGTTTTGTTTATCCAGTACTTCCTGACACATTTTTCCACTGTGGTGTGGTCTTGCTGTCTCCAGTTTTATATACTTTTTCTTATTCATTCATTCATTGATTCATTGAGAGACTTTCCAGAAGCTAGTACAGTGTCCCTGATGCCATGCTCTTTGGTTCGTAGGTTCATAGGTTCATAGGTAGGTACTAGGCTATCGGCCCTAGGGCCCATACAAGCCTAGCCAAAATATGTACCCTGGCTTTCGCCACCCAAGAAAATTATTTTCCTGTGCCCCTGTTGAGCAGAGCCTCAGAAGTGAACCCCGGGGTGAATTTCCCATTTCCCATCCAATCATCAAGATATTTCTTGAAGAGTGCTAATGAGGAGCTCTGTTTGACATAGATGGGTAGTCTGTTCCACAGTATGTGAAGTCTCTGGTACAGGAATCTATCCCTCCAGCATGTTCTGTTTATTGTGGTGACAAGGTTTAGGTCCCTAGAGAGTGTAGCTTGGAGGGATTGGTATTTCTTTAAGTGGAGCATGTCCAACAGCTCTGGGTTTGACATAGCTTTGTATGTTAGGCAGAGATCACCCCTGAGTAGGCGATATGCGATGGAGTAAAGCTGTAGTTTTTTGAGACGGTCTGCATAGGGCATCTGTTTGAGGCCAGTAATCCTCTTTGCGAGGTATTTCTGTGGTCTTTCCAGTTGTTGTAGATGTCTTGTGAGGTACATACCAAAAGGGGTGTTGTACTCTATAATGGGTCTAATGAGTGATGAGTAGAGGGGAACAATGACCTCTTTTTTTCTGGATGAGAATCCTTTTGTGATGAGATGAGCCACGAGAAGGATTTCCTGACCACTGTGGCGATGTGATTATCAAAGGAGAGACTACTGTCCACCTGTGTCCCAAGGTCTCTTATCACATTTTCGGCATTAAGTAGACTACCAGCTATGTGGTAGTTCATGGGTACAGAGTTTTTACCAAAGGGGATGACAATACACTTTTTGGCATTGAGCTTCAAGCCATGGCTTTGACACCAGGTATCTGTCTCAGTGAGGCCCTTTTGTAGTTTGTCCACATCATTAGGAGTTTCGATTATGGCTCTTAGTTTGCAGTCATCTGCAAACTTTGTTAGCCAAAGACCTTCTGTGTTGGCCTGCACTTTAGAGAAGTAGATACCAAACAGGAGAGGACCCAGGACTGAACCCTGTGGTACTCCACTTGTCACTGGTCTGATGTCGGATTTGGAATCCGCTACTTTCACAGTGTGAGTTCTGTCCATGAGCCATTTGGCAATCCATCTTGTGACACAGGGATTTATACCTAGTTTAGTGAGCTTATCTATAATTCCAGAGTGGGGGATGGTGTCGAAAGCCTTGACGAGATCTGGATAAGCTGTGTGAACCATTTTACCCTCATCTATGGCTTTGGTGACTGCTTCAAAGAAGTCAATCAGGTTTAGGAGACATGATCTGCCTTTTACAAATCCAAACTGGGTAGGGTCCAGAGTTTGGAGATTACCAATGTCTTTGTTTATGAGTTCCAAGATGATACGTTCCATGGCCTTGCAGACCAGGCTCATCAGGCTAATGGGGCGGTAGTTCCCGGGGTCCGTCGTGGCTCCCCCTTTGTGGAGTGGGATAACAGTCATGGTGCGCCATTCAGTGGGTACAAAGCCTGAGGTGAGGCTATGATTGAACATGGTACTTAGGTACGGTGCCAGTTCATTCTGTAGTTCATGTAGAACGCAGCCTGGGATATTGTCAGGTCCTATGGATGCTATGTTTTTGGCTTTGGAGAGTGTGCTTTTTACCTGTGCAGCCGTGATTATAGGAACTTTGCATTCTTCCGGTATAGAGATGGGCCCTCTAGGGGGTAAGAGGGGGGTAAAGTTAGCACTGAACCTATCTGCTAGGATGTTGGCAATATCAGTTGGTTCTGTATATTTAGTGCCATTGTGCTGTAAGTCAGAGCAGATCTGAGTGTTTCCATTTAGATTCTTGGCATAGCTATAGAATGCTTTGTGGTTGTCTTTAGAGTCAATGGCAATTTTGTTTTCGTAACTAGCTTTGGAGGATTTTATGAGGGATCTCAGCTTCTTACAGAGGTTGACCAGGGAGTTCCTCCAGTCATGGGATTTTACTCTTTTTTGCAACAGTTTCTTTCTTCTGTTGTAGAGTTTGTTTATGGCAGAGGGCCACCAGATTGGCTTCCTTTCTTTGGAGGATAACATCTTGGCTCTATTAGGGATAGCATGATCCATGCACTCGTGCAAGTGCTTATAAAGTGCATTTGTGTAGGATTTGGCAGTCATACCTCTATTGTCTGTCTGCATGAGTGTCATGAAGTTTGCCACTTCTGTATTAAGAAGTGTGAAGTTGGCTTTGGAGTTTTTTATGATGGTTTCCCTAATTGGTGGTGGGGGTGGGATGTGGATGTCTAGGCTGATTAGCTTGTGATCGGATCTGACCAACGAGGAATTGACCTCTGGTGTGGAACACCGGTTTTCCATGTTGGTAATGACCAGGTCTAGGATATCGCTGCCCCTGGTGGGGGTGTGAATAAGTCGATCCAAGGCACTGGAATTTATGAATTCTAGAAAACATTGAGCAAAAGAGTTGGTACATGAGTAGTTTTCCCAGTTAATGGTGGGGTAATTGAAATCGCCCATTATTAGGGTGTTGGGTTGTACCCTAATACTTTCCATTGTATCAAGAAATGAGGAGTGTGAATCCTGGGGCATGGTGGGGGGGTCTGTAGCAAGCTACAATTTGGATTGCGGTCTTGACCAGAGTTAGTTGCACTTGGATAATCTCGGATGCATTATGCTGTGCAACTGGCCTGAAGGTGTGGATATCCTTAATGAATATGGACACGCCTCCGCTTTTAGTGCTTCTTTCTGGGTTAGGTGGCTGAAAGGTGTGGTATGAATTGAAGCCTGGTAATGCAGGGGTGCTCTCTGGAGATCTACTGCAATTCTTCTCTTAGCTTCTTTGTTAGTTAAGCAGAATTCCTTCTTAGTCTGCACCATCTTTTCTATCTCTCATTTTTTCCTAGCAATCCTTTCTTTTGATGTCTTGCTGTACTTCTGCACTGCACTACCACCCTTCCTTATGTAGCTTGCTTCTATACATGGCTCAGCTGCGAACCTGTTCTATAGTCCTTATGCACGCTGTTTTAGGTGCTGCCATTCTTTTCAACTCCTATTTGCTCTTTTCCTGAGATGCTACAGCCCTAAGCAATTCCTTGAACTCTTGTGATTTCTTTAATGTCAGCTTCCTGGTCTACAGCCTAGCCTGTGTTGACCTAAGGGCCTTCTCTGACCACCACTTGCATCCGATTGTGGCAATCAGTGGTTTATGCTGTGGGATGACTATTTCATTTAGAATGACTTTGCAATCAATCATTCTACCCCAGTGCACTTTCCTTACTAGGAGGAAGTCTAACTGAGTTGCATGTTGGCTACTCTTGTATGGGATCTTGTGACCGCCTCTCTCTTGCTCAATCATGTGTTGGCTACTATGAAGCCATTTGCCAGACAGAAGTCTAGAATGGCCCCTCCTTTTTTATTCATACTACACTATCCATGTGACCCAGGCAGTCCTCATATCCTGTTCTTTCTGTCCCATTATGTGAATTCAAGTCACCCATTAACACCACCAACTCATGTTGTCCTGCTTTATCTAGTAGGTCCTGCAACTGCTGTCTGAATGCACTCTTTTCCTCACTGTCACAACCTGCTGTGGGTCATAGGCTGAACAGTGCACTATCCTTGCACTGGAGTCTGATTGTCACAAGTCTGTCACTAATTTTTGATGACACCGCTCACTGTCTTCTGAAGCTTCTGCCGCACAATTGTCACACCATTTCAAGTCTGCCCTACCAAGTCAAGTGGTTTTGCTGCTCTGCTCTTCCATCTTGTCTCCTGGATACAGAGAATATCTAGTCACCTTATTGTCACGTCATCAACTTCCAAGCTGCATCCATCAGTGAGCCTACACTGAGTGTGGCAATCCTTAATTCATGTTTGGGAAGTTTATTGGTTTTATATCTAGATTTTACTTAACAGAGCTACTGTATTCCAGGTAACCCAAGCTGGACAACTGGACACCGGACAGACAGTGGATTATTGACCCAGGGCTGCTGGTTTTTATGACAGTTACACACTGGACAATAGGGGCACATCCATCCATCCTGCCATTAGCATGGGTCCCTAGCATAGGTCAGACTAGGTGAGCTCTCAACCCACTTATTACTGCCAAATACCCATGCCTATTTTTGGCAACATTAGTCAACACATCTGAATCACCTAGAGCCAGTATTTTATACCAGTAAGTGGCTAGCCTTGCCAAGGTGCACAATCTGTAAGACCAGCTGAGATAATGGTTAAAGTTATTACCCTTTATGGACAAGTACACAGTTTGATCCTGACCTCTAGCCAATACCTATATGGAGTCTGCATGTTCTCTCTCAGTCTCTCTAGGGTTATTCTCCCCTCCCCAAAACTTGCTGTGTGTTTTTACCTCAAAGCCGTCCAAGAATGGAGTTCTGAGCAGCAGCATAGACTAGATAGGAAAACACAGATCCAAGACTGTTGCCACACGACAGTGTAAAAAATTGTCTCTTGTTATCCCACTGTAAACTAGTAAACACTAGCAGTACATTGAAAATTGTGTCACCAGACCTTAAACGTTTAGGCCAAAATATCACAGAATATTTATTGCCATAGAAATGAGAAATTCTAATTCTGTTAAAAACGCAACAGACAGGAAAATCTCAAGTTCCCACTATAAAAGCACAGGCCAGATACTTAATACGTTTATAAAATTACAGTTTTCCCACACAAAAATTGAAAAATGATTAAATATAGCAGAAGCACATGAAATCCCTGAGAGAAACCAACATTCTTAAGGTGGATTATGACAAATCACTGTTTTTTTTTTTTTTTTTTATTAAAGTAGATCAGAAGTAGATCAGAAGTTGAAGTGACTCCCTGATTCCATGTGCAAAAAATCAGAAAAAGGGGTTGTAGATGGATGGATCAGAAATAATGCCACAAACATTCAACAAAAATATTTATGAGAGGAACAAGTCCCCTAAAAGGGGTCTTATCTGTTATGCAAGATGCTTTTGACCGACTGCTATAACTCTGGAGCCAGAGAGATTCTTCTCCTTAAGGCAGCAGGAAAATGCTGAAGATTTACCTCACTCTGGGTGCAGCCTATCAGCAGCCACAGTGAGTGAGAGGGAGGGAAGTTAGAGCTCTGGCAAGCTAGCCGGGTGCTGTATCCTAGGTAGGCCACTACTCCTAGGCTACTGCAGCAGCGAGAATGATCAGAAACTAAAGTATTAAAATGGTTTACAGAAAACAAGAAATATGCATCTTAGAAGATAGATAAAATAATAATGAAATCAAAAGGTGCAAAGCGTAAGCCACTGGAAGTCAATGAAACAAAACTGCAACAAAAATTAGACAAAACAAAAAATATACAAATAAAAAAGCTAAATATTTCTACAAAAAATCTACATAAAACCAGTGGAAAACATTATGGAGAAAAAGAACTGAACAACACTGACCAATGGAAAAAATGAACAACACCAATAACAGCAAAAATATTCCAGGAGGGATTCAAAAACAACAGGACCCAAGAATGAAAACCATAAAAACAAATTAAGATGATGTTGACATAAAGAAGTGAATAAAAGAGACAGAAATAAATGGAAAATAAAGTCAACAAGCTAACTAAAAAGTTAAATGCATATGTTTGAAAAGATAAGAAAATATATAATATTAAAACCAGTAAAGGTGATAAAAATGAACCACAAAGAGAAAACAGGTGAAAAAGAAACTTGAACAAAAAGAAAAGCAAATTAAATACAAGAGTAATAACAAAAAATAACGATGCTAGAAGACAGTGGATTCAGTTTCAAAAGGACTTAGAGATGGAACAACACACTATACTGAGCAGTTACCCCATACCCGAGTCCTTTTGACTCTCTGTCTTCTTTCATCTTTATGGCTTTGCTAGTGCTAATTCTATATGTGTTAACAGTCACTGGCAGAACACTATGGCCAATTTGCAAAGGAGAATCAGGCTAACAACACCAAACACCTTGCATCTGTACACTGGTGAAAACAACTAATGTGCATTAGGTAAATGCAGTATCCATTGTCTTTTCTGTTCAAATCCCCCACTCTATTGTGTTAGATGGTCGATTTTGTGTAAAATGTGGGCTGGGAAATGGAGTCTGCCTATTTGCTTTGATGATGCAACAAATGACCTCTTGTTTGAAAAGTTAGTTGTAATGGCCAGTTTGTATGTTCCCTGGTGGTTAAGTTTCTTTGGAATTTTATTTGTTAATTCAAGTGGAATGAAGTTTTCCTAAGGTAATGAATGCCCATTATTGTTTGTGTTACCTATATTTCATTTATCAAGAAATGAGAGGTGAACCTGGGTGGGGGGGTTTGCAATAAATTTGGATTGTTTGCCGATTATTGATTGGTAATTAGCATTTGTTAATGCCTTGTGGGATTTTAATGAAAGGAAGCCGTTTTAGTCTCTTTTGGTTAGGTGCGAAAGTGTGTTTTGGCCTGTATCAGTGCCAGATTACTATTTTTCTACTTTTTGTTATAAGCAAATCCTCTTGTGACACTACTCTCATTTTTCCTAGCAATCCTTTCTTTGATTTTGCTGTCTTTCACTACTACTTCTTATGTAGCTTGCTTTATACATGGCTAGCTCCTGTTCTATAGTCCTTATGCTGTTTTGGTGCTGCCATTTTTTAACTCCATTTGTCTTTTCCTGAGATGCTAGTAAGCAATTCCTTAATCTGTGATTTTTTAATCAGCTTCCTTTACCTAGCCTTGGACCTAATTTGAAACTGATCCGAGGCAATCAGTGGTTTATCTGTGGGTCTATTTCATTTAAGACTTTGCAACAATCATTCTACCCCAGTGCACTTTCCTTATAGGAGGAATCTAACTAGTTGCATGTTGGCACCAGGGATCTGTGACTTTGCTCAATCTGTGTGCACTATGAAGCCATTTGAGACAGAAGTTAGAATGGCCCCTTTTTATTCTACTACACTATCCATGTACCCAGCAGCCTCATATCCGTTCTTTCGTATTATGTGAATTCAGAAAACAACCAACTCATGTTGTCCTGCTTTATTAGTAGGTCCTGCAACGCGTGAAGCACTCTTTTTCACTGTCACAACCTGCTGTGGTCATAGGCTGAACATGCATATCCTTACTGGAGCTGATTGTCACAAGTCTGTCACTAATTTTGAGACACGCACTGCCCTCTTGACACCATTTCAATTCAGCAAGTCTCTGCTTCCATCTTCTGGATACAGAGAATATCTAGTCACCTTATTGTCATCACCCAAGTGCATATCAGTGACCTACATGAGTGGGCAATAACATGTTTGGAAGTTTATTGGTTTATATCTAGATTTTGTTTAAATGAACACATGAAATCCCTGAGAGAAACCAACATTCTTAAGGTGGATTATGACAAATCACTGTTTTTTTTTTTTTTTTTTATTAAAGTAGATCAGAAGTAGATCAGAAGTTGAAGTGACTCCCTGATTCCATGTGCAAAAAATCAGAAAAAGGGGTTGTAGATGAATGGATCAGAAATAATGCCACAAACATTCAACAAAAATATTTATGAGAGGAACAAGTCCCCTAAAAGGGGTCTTATCTGTTATGCAAGATGCTTTTGACCGACTGCTATAACTCTGGAGCCAGAGAGATTCTTCTCCTTAAGGCAGCAGGAAAATGCTGAAGATTTACCTCACTCTGGGTGCAGCCTATCAGCAGCCACAGTGAGTGAGAGGGAGGGAAGTTAGAGCTCTGGCAAGCTAGCCGGGTGCTGTATCCTAGGTAGGCCACTACTCCTAGGCTACTGCAGCAGCGAGAATGATCAGAAACTAAAGTATTAAAATGGTTTACAGAAAACAAGAAATATGCATCTTAGAAGATAGATAAAATAATAATGAAATCAAAAGGTGCAAAGCGTAAGCCACTGGAAGTCAATGAAACAAAACTGCAACAAAAATTAGACAAAACAAAAAATATACAAATAAAAAAGCTAAATATTTCTACAAAAAATCTACATAAAACCAGTGGAAAACATTATGGAGAAAAAGAACTGAACAACACTGACCAATGGAAAAAATGAACAACACCAATAACAGCAAAAATATTCCAGGAGGGATTCAAAAACAACAGGACCCAAGAATGAAAACCATAAAAACAAATTAAGATGATGTTGACATAAAGAAGTGAATAAAAGAGACAGAAATAAATGGAAAATAAAGTCAACAAGCTAACTAAAAAGTTAAATGCATATGTCTGAAAAGATAAGAAAATATATAATATTAAAACCAGTAAAGGTGATAAAATGAACCACAAAGAGAAAACAGGTGAAAAAGAAACTTGAACAAAAAGAAAAGCAAATTAAATACAAGAGTAATAACAAAAAATAACGATGCTAGAAGACAGTGGATTCAGTTTCAAAAGGACTTAGAGATGGAACAACACACTATACTGAGCAGTTACCCCATACCCGAGTCCTTTTGACTCTCTGTCTTCTTTCATCTTTATGGCTTTGCTAGTGCTAATTCTATATGTGTTAACAGTCACTGGCAGAACACTATGGCCAATTTGCAAAGGAGAATCAGGCTAACATCACCAAACACCTTGCATCTGTACACTGGTGAAAACAACTAATGTGCAACTCTGAAGCAAAGGAGTAATCCATTGAAGTCAAAGGGTGGTTTTGGCATTGCAACAGCTTCACTTGCAAGAAGGAATTGGTACTGCAGGAAGCACATAGTGGGGAAGCACATATAGATGGAACTGCTCAGCTACAACAGGGGAGATGTTGGGGAGCAGCTGAGGACCATCCACAAGCATGGTTGGGTGGTGACAAGTCAACCCCAAATTGCAGTGGATATGTATTTATAGTACTTTATGTAGACTTGGTAGATGCAGAATGGCCTTGGTATAGCTTGGGCCAAGGAATACTAATAACATCATATTTTACATACTGTTTCAGTACATGGTATCCTACAAATGATGAGGAATACACAATGAGATTCATTACCACATAGTTTTTGTGGAATCTGACTTCACACGACTGTTGTAACAGGGCTCCTATTCACTCATTATCTTTGGATTGTGAGGTGATGATTCATTATGGCATGTCCAGGGGTGAAAATTAATTTTGGGGGTTGGGGTAGTGAAGGGGTAGTGAAGCTGAATGTTAGAGGATCCCTATTTATATCACATCAAACCTTCTGAAATCTGGCCCAGAAAATCAAATGCAGTAATTAAAAAAAAAAAAAAAACATAAACATAAAAAAATTCAACCAAAACTTAAAAAAGATGAAAAAGAAAACCCAAGAAAGGAAAAAGAAAACAAATGGTCAAGAAGTCACATACAGATACAGGATAAGCTAGCATGCCAAAAGATAAAAGAAAAATGGGGTCAGTAGTGCAACAGGTAACATATTCACCTTTGGTGCAGAAGGGTGTGGGTTCTTTCCCACACTAGGTAGATCACTTGCTGCCATTGCAGTGCAGCATAAGGGGTGGTGCTGTACTCCTGAGTGTGCTGTCCTTTGGATGAGATGTTAAACTGAAGCCCCATCTGTTTGAGTTGGTGGTAGTTCAGGTGGATGTAAAAGATCCCAGAGTACCTATTGAAAAGAGTAGGGGTCCTTTATTTATATGCAAAAATAACTCTTATTTACAAAATATTTACATATTTACAAATATTTACAAGTGTAGAAAGACATATATACAAATCTGTTTACACAATCATGCTAAATTTTCATCCCTATAAGACTCCCACTCCATTTTTCCATAACCAGCATCTGATTTTGCTTAATATTGTTGATAAAATCTATTAAACATAATTTCATTTATTCTTTCATTCCTTATAACTCATATAACATAAAATAACTTTTTACATATTCTTTTAACATACCCTTTACTTTTATTCTTATAATATCCATATTTATCATATCCATCTTTATTTTATCTACTTTTTTCATGTCTTCAAAACTTTTCTTTACATAGTCTTCCCCTTACCCTTTTTATCGTTTTACAATTCAAAAACACATGTTCCACAGTTTCTTCTTCTTGAGAATGTAAACATAGTCTATCACTCTTCTTCTTACAGGGCATTTTTCCTTTTATTGGCAATTTATTTATTTATTACCAGTCTCCTCAAAACATCTTGGCATTCTACTTTCTGATTACACCGTTTGCTTTTTATTTTTATAGCTTTAATTTTATCATTTGTTAGATTTCCCATGGTTTTAAATAGTAATGTGTTATCCTTACATTCTTATACCACACTTTTTTTATCTTTTTCTATATAATTAGTTTCTATTTTCCACAAAAAATATTTTTCTTGGTAATATTTTATTTCCTCTTTTACACAATCCTTTTCTCTTTTACTCTTTTTACCATACCCCAAAATTTTTCATACTTTATATTTATACAATTTTATTATTAATCTCTCATCTTTTTCATTTATCCACTTTAACACTTTGTACAAATTTAATGAAGCAGCATGTACCACTGGGTTAATTAACCCTAAACCATCTTCTCATTTATTTACATACAAAACTTCTCTTTTTAGTGGGTTTAATCTAGTATAAATGAAAAAAAATATCTGTAATAATTCCTTTTTAAATACTATTGGTAACATAAATACACTTGTTATTTTCCCATCATCATTGAATTTATCAAATAAGCATTTTTTCTGAATGATAATTTATATGTTCTCCAAAAAAAAAACAGAAAAGGCAGGTTTGTTTTATTTCTTCTGTTTTTTTTTTCACATTGAATTCTACTTATATCTTTATTTTCAAATTTTATACCTACCACAGAAATTTCATTCATTGTAAAATATATACCTCCAATTTTACTATATCACCTAAACCTTTATTTTTCACTTTGTTTAAATCCTTTCCTATCATCTCTAGACACTCGTTTGTGCAAATGATTACCTCTTTTATCCAAATTTTGTTTTGAAATTATTATAAAGTCATCTGCATATGTTAACAGAACTGGAATTTTTAACCTTTCAGGTATTATATACCTCGCCTCCTTCATTTTGTAGTTTATTTCACATACTATCACATTCATAACTAATGCAAAGAGTATACAACTCATTGAACATCCCTGTCTTATACCACTGCTCATATGTACCTCTTGGCTTAACCATCTCTTTACAAGTATTTTTACTTAATTATTACTATACACTGATCTACATAAATTTTCTTTGTCAAAGTACCTCTACCATTATGTTCTAAATCTTCCAGTTCATCATTATATGTTCTTTCATATTTTTCTTTCTCTACTTTTTCTTACATCATATTGCCACTGTAAAAAAAAAAAAAACATGTTTTTATATTTTTCATTAAATATCATCCATCATATAGACCAATTTTTCTAAAATGTTCTTATAGTAATATGATCTTTCAATAACTGTATTACTAATCTCTTTCCTTCTTCATTGCACACTTTCTCATTTATCCTTTTTGTCCCTTGACCTATTTTTTGGGTCTATATTATATTCTCGAAAGCCAACAATGTCAAATCTGACATTGTCGACATGAGAATATCGAACGCTCAGAATCTCGAGATTGTAATCGGAAATTTCTTTAAGGGGAGATTTCCATTTACTGCAATGTAGTGCAGTCTTGGAGTTGGTATATTTAAGTAGCGGGGATGTGGGGGGTGCAGGGGGGCTTGACCCCCTGCTTTTTTCTTTTTTTTTTTTTGTCTTTTTATAAGGTTGACGTTTGACGACATTGACCATATGGTGTCGACCATATGTTGTTCGATGTTTTCAACCGTCAATCTTATAATATAGACCCTATTTTTATATCTTCTTTGTTTTCTTTATCTCTAGCAATATTGCAAGATGAGCAGAAAATCCTGTTTCAATTACCTTCATTTCTCCTATAAATAAACTTTCTGATACTATAAAATAATCTATTTCAGTTCTATACATACACCTTTTGTAAGTCCATGAATTTTTGCTCCAAAGTTTTAACTTACCACATCTCATAACGTCTAACATTTTTCTAACATTGTTTCCTTCCTTTTTACACTTGCCTCTTAAATCACAAAGTCTCCTGTTATAATAATATTCATATTTATCACTACATAGTCTAAAATTTTTGATGAAATAAGCTTTCCCCTTCTTTACAATTAGTGTAAGCATAGAATGTTATAATTCTATACACTTGTTCTTTCCATTTTAAATCTACAATGCTTAATCTTCCTTGTTTTGTATTTCTGCAGAACACAGCTATTCAAGAACATCTCTCAATTCTCAAATTCCAGATTATCTTTCCTCCCCATAGTTTCTCTGTTTGTAATCTTTCATTTGTCAAAAATAAAGTGTCTTCTAATATACTTAACAACTATATCACATCTATTACACCACTCCAAAATGTCTATTCTTTTTACTCTATTCTTAATACTACTCACATTTACAGAAAGCACTCTAAAATCTCAATTTCCCTGTTTCTTAGATTTGTGGTTTTCATAAGGTCATAGCTAATTAATAGGCTAGCTTTCTTAATAGGCAGTTCTAGGCGTAATCAGTTTCCTTTCCAAAGGTGAGACTCAAACACTGGGCCTTGTGTCTGTGAGTCAAACACTTTAACTATTATACCAAGCCCCAGTCTTTAGATGTAGATATTCTTTTTAATCCATTTCCTTTTTTTTTTGTTTCATTTGTACTTATCCCTTTAACTTTTCTTGTTCTTTTACCCTTTTACCAATGGAATTCTTTTTTCCCCTTTCACTACCTCTCAGTTTACATCTTCTTCATCACCTATTTCAGAATCTAGTTCTATATTTTCTTTATTATTTTTTCTCATCTAATCTTTTTTCTATTTCTACTTCTAAAATATATTCTTTGTTCATTTTCTTCTCTTATTCATTTTCTTCTCTTATTTTTATTTTTGCAATCCATCTATAAATTTTGTTACATTTGTAGCATTTTGGTTCACCTTTTTTGCACCGTGTCCCATTTGCTCACAAAAATAACATTTTCTTTTGTTACAGTTACTTATCAAATGTCCTTTTCCACACACAAAAAACATGTTTTGGGTTGTGCTCAGTATTTTACAACACTCCTATTCCCCTCTGCATTTATCATGTTTGGGATATGTATAATTTTTCTCTTTCTATTTTTAACACACTATTACAATCCCAGCCACCAGCCCATTAACCCCTTTTGTCATAAGCTTTTGCAATGTTCAGTCCTTCTTTACATAAAACTTTCAATTGTCCTTTCAAAGTCTTTCTTTCTACCTTTGTTTGAAATTGTACAAGAGTCTCCTTCTTTGTTTCCTTGTTAAATACTTTTATCAGATAAACATTCCATCATAGGTTGCAGTCTTTCTTTTTTTTCATATTCTCCAAGAAAATTTTCCATTGAAAAAGCAGTCTCAATATAATGTCACAAGATGTCTGTTTGTTAACTCTTACCTTGTGTTTTTTCACCTAAAGGAGCTATTACATTGTTCCACACTTTATACTGTCCATTTCTTTGTCTTCTTTTCTTTAAATCCTTACCACGTACTTCCAGTTTTTATTTTCTTCTGCCTTCTTTTCTGCTACTCCACTTTTACCTTTTTTACTTTCTTTTTTTTCCCCAATATCATTTTAAATTTCCACATATGACAAAGGCAATCTTACATTTATATGAATGAAAAACATACAAAATGGTATCACTTTAGTTGTAAACAGTTTACATCACAGACACCACTGAAACAACTGTAGTTGTAACCATTATAAATCACTTATAAACCTTCTAGTCATTGTCAGTTAAGCATTATATAGCTCATTCAAATCCTGCCACTTAAACCTCATTCCTGTTCTGCATATACTTTTCCCACAATCCCCATTCTTTTCTATGTACTTTGCTCCTTCTCTTTTTTGAAGATCCCAGTTCCAGTTGTTTTATCTCTGTTACAATATTCACTACTTCTAATAAAGCTGGTCTAGACTATGATTTCCATTTTCTCATAATTGCTTTTTGGCAGCCACCAAAATTAGACTCAGCAAGGCTTTACTATGTCTAGGCAATTCCGATTCTGTAGCATAAATAAAAAAAAAATCTCCCCAGTCAGTCCAATCCACCCACCCATCATCTCCGACAGAGTGGCCCGCAGAGAATCCCAAACATCTGCTAGCTCATCACTCCTCCAAAAAATATGTTCCCAGCTACCTCTTTCTTGCCTATCACACCTCCAGCATTTGCTATCCACCTGAGGAAAAATTCTTTGGAGTCTACTTGGGGCGTAAAAATTCCTTTGTATACATTTCCAGGCAAAGATCCTAAATCTTCTAGACTTTGTTACAAATTTCGGAGATATATGTATATCCCCACATTGTCTCTTTGTGAATTACCCTATCACTCTTCCCAATCCTTTCTAAGCTCCACTGACTGATTCTTGTAATTATTATGCAGTATTTTATATGCTTTACTAATTATTCCTTTTTTAACAGCAGCTACTGTTCTAGATTCTATTAAAAACTCTGCCAGTGCTGGTCTTTCATTTAGGAACCCCCTATTTCTTTCTCTTTGCCTATATCCTGATATCAATCCCTGATAGGGAAGGCAATCTCTAACCTGCAGTCTAAATACATTTTTGACCTCTTCCCATTCTGTTACCTTTCCCTTTCTAGTTATTTGCTCCCAATACCTTGGTTCCTTTGCCAATTTTGTCCAATAAATTCCAGCCCCCTCTTGCCTATTATTTGTATCCCAGACCACAGTCAACCATATTGGCAAAATCTCTTTTCTCCATTCTCATACTGGTTTGGTTCTTAGAATACTTCCTGTTATTTTATGAATATAATACTCTTTATGGTTTTGGTTGTTCTCCTTAAGAGTCTGCATCCAAAATCCCAATCTCTCCTTATTTCCTGAGCTTCCTCCCTGCATCATCATCATCCCTTTCCACCTTGAATTATAGTTTTCTGCCTGTGCTATGTATAATAGCCTTAACTGTGTTGCTCTAAAATACCGCCTCAAATTAGGTAATCCTAGTCCACCTTGTTCTGTTGCTAGAATCAGCTTATCCTACTTGACCCTTGCACTCTTCCCTTCCCAGATAAAATTCTTCAACTCTTTTTTTAATCGCTATCCACAATTTCTTCTCTGGTTGATAAAAGTATATCTGACCTGTGTATAAGACGAAAGGGACTAAAACCATTTTAATGGCTTGTAGCTTAGTACCCATATCCATATAACAAAACTTCCAGTTTCTCAATTTTTCTATTATCTTCTGTTTAGTCCCCTCCCACATATCCTTAGCTGCCACCACAGTCATTTCTAATCCATTCTCCTAAATACTTCATTTTATCATGTCCCCATATTTATGGATATTGTTGGGCCAATTCGTGTGTGGGTACATAAACCTTTTTTACCTTCTTTTCCATCTCACCACTATTCATCAGGATTATTCCCTTCATCCTCCTTTTCTATTTTCTACATTATGTTCCCCCCAGGAAACATCTCCTTCATTTTCTGTCTCACTGTGCACCACCAGTAAATCACCCCACAACCCTCCTGACTGTAGGGCTGTAATTATATATCCATCATTTGTTGACTTGTCTCCATCAACCAGGTTTCTTTGAAAAATTTCCTCAGAATCCTGCAGACATTCTCCAGTCCCTAAATTTCCTTTCTCCTTCATTTCTTTCACCACTCCATCATCTCCTTCTCTATCCATCTGCATCCCTATTTCTCTGGGCTATCTCTGTGCCTACAATGGAAACAGGAAGTGCTCATCCAAAATGGTTCCCACTCACAGCAATGATGAGCAGGGAAACGTTTCCTGATGCCTTGGCCAAATTTCACCAGTAGTAGTATGAATACCACCTTGCGTCGCCCATGAAAAGAAGCTTCTAGCCTAGTGGACTAACCTGGTCAAAAAATATAAATAAATAAATAAATAAAATTGTGCATGCCCAAGATGTAATTGTAAATATTTATAAACAATTATTATTTAATAAAAGCCATTGTCAGTTTTTTAAAACAAAAATTTGGCAATATTAATAAATTAAGAAGAGGCAGATGTGGACCAGGTTATTCTTTTATCTGGATGGCCTGCATCTAAATTACAGGGGGAATTTTTTGCATGTAGGATGAAATTCACTGTAGTTTAATAAGCCTGTGAAATTTTATTATCCTAACACTGACAGTATGACCAACAAATGTGATGAATGTGTTGCTTTGATTGTTAGAGAAATTTACAAAGTAGTACTGACAACCGAAATATGAGTTTCTGAACATGTTCAGCTTGAAAACTATACTGAGGTTACCTGTATGTCCCATGATAGGAGTGGGGTGAGATTTCCATATGTTCTCCATATCTCTGTTATCAGAAGACTCATTCATACAGATCATGAAAATGAAATCTTGACTGCTGAATTTTTAATTGTCTTATTGCATGTATACATACTGAAACTCATTCTAACTGTATTAAATGTTTGGAATCATAAATGTCTGGTTCTTGGAGATTTTAACTTCCTGAAAATTGATTGGGGTATTCTTTCTTGTACAAATCACTTTCAGTCTGAGGATTTCCGTGTTATATGTAAAAAGAATCTCTTTCAGCTAACACATTTTCCCCAAAAAGAAATAATAGTTTTAAGTTGGTCATTACAAAACATGCCATCTTATTAAATCAATATATATATGTAAACCTTTGGGTACAATTGAAAGGCTAGCATGTGTGAAATAAACAATGCTGTAGAATTCCATGAATCCATAGAAGGGTAGGTGTGGAATCTAGAACCACATGCTTTGGGGTGAAGTCTCAAAATAATAAACTCCTCAGTGGTAGTATAGGCACTTGGAAAATCTGGAAAATCTGGTAAAGTAAAAAGATACCTGTTCAGGATTTAGAAACAGTATCCAACTCTGGCTAATAAGAAAAGACTAAATAACATATGAAGGAAAATTAAAGAGAAGACAAAAATGTACAGGGCAGTGTATGAAAACAAATTTGTCATTCAAACCAATACAAGTCTTTTTTAAATATATAAAGTCCAAAATGGAGAAAGCCTGACTTATTGGACCTCTTCTCTATGAAAATGGGTTAGTATGAGAGCTGTATAGAATGACTATCTAGAATGGAGATGTGAGATGACACCATTGAAACTTTCAGTAAACTTCTGAAGAGAATTTGGATTCCATTTTATCAAATACACAGAGAAAGGCATGTTTCAGCTACTCATGTGCTCAGTTTGTATAGTAGTTTATTTACTTACCCTGCTTTAATTTATTTATTTACTTGGTAAGTTAGCTAGTTAGCTAGTTAAACAAGGTAATTGCAGTAAGGCAGGGAATAATTTCCTTTTATGAGAAACATCCAAGTCACTGTTTTGCGCATATGTAAAAGGGTGCTGCTGTTGTATATAGAATTAAAACAAAACTCTTTGTAGTACTTAACATTCTTCTTCTTACAGCAAATTACAAAAAAAGGCTTTAGAAATATATAACACGCAGCAAAAAAAAAAAAAATCAGATTTATTGAAAAGTTAAGTCAGCAGTCTGTCGAAAAGGAAGACTGGTGGAACACATTTAAAACAGAATATTATGGTTTTGCAGTACAAATTCACATTGGTGACTTGTGAACTATTATTTTGAAAAGCAGCATGCAATAGATCAATGTTCAATATATAAACATTCAGGATAGCTGTTCACACAAGGTTCTAAGTGCACACTCCTAATGATTTTATATATATATATATATATATATATATATATATATATATATATATATATATATATATATATATATTTGATTAGTTTAATGTAGTACATTTTCTTTTCACAGTTATATAATACTACAGCACTTATCATTGGTTTACATTTTTATAATGTAGCAGAAATTACCTGCCTCTCACTAATTACTCAGGCATTCAGACTTTCCAGGTTATTTCTGAGCATAAGTGGTCATTTAGAAATGTTACACATCAAATATATAATCAAAAAAACTATTTTGAGTACAATAGATGGCTCTGGAAGAATTGCAATCAAGTCATGATCAAAGTACCCAACCCATGGTGTAACAATTATATGCAGTTACAGAAACAAAAAAATCCTTGCAGACTGCTGTGTAAGCCAGAGGGTATGTGCAGCAGGAAAATTAATTAAATAACTTAATCGTTATAATTGCTTTGGACTATAAGAGCAAGTCATAAAGATATCTTAAACTGATTAACCTTATACAGAGAAATTTAAATCAGTGAGAGGCTGTGACAAAAATTACTGCTTGCAAGTAAATTATAACACAATGAAGTCTAAACAGTACAGTCGGCTGTGTTTCTGCTATTAAGCATACTGCTGTCAGCATAAAAGTAAACTGGTAGACATATGTGTTAGCCTCAGGATTACATTTGGATGAATCAGTGCAGCTGTGACCAGCAGAACACCTCCTAATCCCATAACTACTGACTAGAAGATTTACAATAGCCACCAAAGCCAACAAATGCATTATAGCACCTTGGGAAACTATGTCATCGATAAAAAAACCCTAATAGTGGATCCACTAGTCAGAGATTTGTGTACACATATTGATAGCAATCTGGCCTTTGACCAACACATTTCCAAGTTAGTAAGGAAGTCATTCTACATTACTTAACTTATATGTAAGGGCGTGGCATCCAGGTCCACGGACGTCATTGTGCCACTGTATTCAGCCCTCATCAGACCCATCATTGAGTACAGTGCTCCCTTCAGTATGTACTTGACCACGCATATACCACAAGTGGAAAGTCCACAAAGGGTCCTCCCAAAAAGAATACAGGGAGTAAATACAATGTCCTATGTGGATGGCATCAAAGCCCTATCTCTACACTCTGCTTCCTACATACTTCTGAGGGACAATCTATGTCTGGCATACAAAGCATCCTCTGATCCCAATCTGCTGGACCTTTGGTATACCCCCAAGATGAACAACATCAGAACTACTAGCTCTAATACCCCAAACTTTGTTTGCCACATACATATGATGTATTGGAGGGACAATTATCTATCTCAGAGAATTCCCATTCTCTGGAATAGGCTCCCCATCCATGTGAAGCAGAGTCCTTCCCTAACCCTATTCAAATGCAACCTGGATCAGTGGATGTGAAATCGGAAATTCACCACTGTTCTAGCACCTGTATCACTGATGGACAGAGCCAGTCATTAAATAATGCCCTAACTACGATAGACCCCTTGTAATAATGTCTGGGATATAATAGCTTGTGGGGCACATTTGGTTTGCACGGCTAGGCTTATTAGGGTCCTAGTGACCATTAGCCTGGCAAAATCCTGTAAAACCTATGAACCAAAGGGAACAAAACCGAATGTTAACATATCTGTTCCCATTCAAGTTAATATTTATGGTCTAACACTGAAATCACACGAGAACGATACACAGAGATATGTTGTCTCCAAAAAAACAACATGCATACCTCCATGTAATCCAACTCCTCCTAAATGCACCATAGTCTTTTCCTTCAGGGGTACTATCAGATATGCACAGCGTGCTCTCAAAATGTAATGATGCTTAAATTAATGAATGTGCATAGGATTGTGTATAGATGTGCATACCTATCAGAAATAACCTCCTTTATCAGTGAATTAATATAATGTGATCTGTTATTTTTTAAACACAGCTTTTGGTGCATAAGGTGCCACTTTTTTCAGGTATCATCACCTAATGACTTGTACCCACCAAACCATTCCAAAGCTAGGAAACAAGTGACAGTAGTAATGCAGAGATTAAAGACTATAGAGAAGCTAGTTTTTGGGGCACAGATTAGATTTCAGTTTGTATCACCTGCAACAAAATTTGGAAAAGAGCCTTGGTCACCAGAGGAACTACCAGTGTTGGAAAAATGACACATTTAATTAAAGTTGTCTTTCTTTTTGGAGAATTATAAGGCAGCTACTGAGGCATTAGTGACCTGTAATGGAGGCTAGAGAAAGGCTGTTTTGTGCATGAGATATTCTGTGGGTCAAAAAACAGCTAATATAACACTGCATGGTAAACCTTACAATATAACAGTAAAAGCACAACTGCCATTAGGTTTTCAGAAATATGCCAAAGCTGGAATAGATATACACACTTGTTTCTTCTCTCTTCATCTGCCTCTACCACAGATGATTGCTGGCAAGCTGTAATGCAAAGCAGTATGTCCCCACTCTTGGCCGGTATGGTGGGGCAAGTGGAAAATAATATGAGACATTCGGTGGTGGTTCTAAAGGACTGCTGATTCTCAGAAAAAAATGTAAGATGACAAAAGTACAGTAAATTAAAATATATCATAAGAATGTTTTAGTTTACATTGATGCAAAAGAGAGGCTTGTAGAAATGCTGTGTAAGGATCAAACCTTGACAATGTGTACTGCAGACCATTGGGAAGCATTCCTTCAATGCAATGAGTCAGAACTGCAAATGGCACACACAAGTAGTGCTGCAGGTCTTTAGTATTCAACGTTAAAAATCGCACAGTGACATTATTTTGATACACTGTGGTACTTCATCAGATTACAGGCTTGAGTCTAAACAATTCATAGGTTCATAGGTTGGTACTAGGCTATCGGCCCTAGGGCCTATACAAGCCTAGCCATAACAATTCCCTGGATATTTCTTCCCATGATATTTACTTCCCTGGACCCCTGTCTAACAGGGTGACTGACGTTATTCCCAGGGTGAATATCTCCCATCCAATCATCATTCGATACACATTACCGTTTAATTACCGTTCAATAACTTGCAGTCACAAAATGTTAGCAGTAACACCTAATCAGGGTCTGTGCAGCTCTGTCGTGAACTTACAGGAAGAAAATGAAACTACGTCAAAATCCTGTTATTAGCCCTCGAAAGTATATCACTTGGGACATACTCATTTTATATTTGTATAAATCTTTTCAAAGCCATTAATGATTACATTACATAGTATGGTCTTATTCTGTGAGCTCATGCTCTAATGTTTCATATATATATGTATACACACACACACACACACACACATATATATATATATATATATATATATATATATATATATATATATACACACATATATATATATATATATATATATATACACACACACACACACACACACACACACATATATATATATATATATATATATATATATATATATATATAGTTTCACTTCAGAAGCCTGAATGATCAGAAGCCTGAATTACATAAGCCTGACAACTTATTTTCACTGTAGAAAGTACTGCTTCATTATCTCACAATACATTCAATATAGCTTCACACTCTTCTACTAATTATAGGTGGATTTTCCAAAACAAAGCTTTATTTTTGCAGGGGTTTTAAATGCTGTAGTTGCTCCAAGCAAGAAAAAGATATAGCACACATCTCATAATGCACAGTCCTTGCAGGTTTAGTGAGCCATTTCCAAATGAGACTAGATTACAAATGCAACAGCCACATATGATGGAAGACATTTTAATTTATTCTCTTATCAACCAAGAAAGGCCTATTTAGGATATGCACCTTTTCTCTGATGTGACTGAAAACCACTGGGTCTGGTCATGTGATTAGATTATACTCATACTACATGCAACTCTAGGCCAGTTAGTTAGCTAGAACAGTGCTTCTAGTTCACCCCATGGATGGTGGCATTCATTTACAGTGTTTTTACCCAGTTAATACATCAATCCATTTCCCATAACTTCTTATTCCAGTTTGGGGTCAAGGCTCAAGGATCTTTAAGAAACAAAGGACAGAAGACATATCTATCCTTCTTTTTTGGTCCTTTATTGTTACTGAAAACGCAAATTGTCTGGTAGTTAGTGTGATGACCCCCTACTTAAACATGGGGCAGTAACAAAGGAGTCTCAATCCACACCACTGTCTCTGGCAAAAAAGCATCACTGAAAGCAGGGATAAAACACACAGTTTCCCCCTAAGGGTACACTGGGAACAGGCTCCAAACCAGGGACTGAACTATATGCTTCACTCCAGGTCCCCAAATGAGCCTTCACACTACCCACTGTAGTGCACTGTGTACTAGTTCTAGGTATTTGACACACTCACTGTTAAATACTTGATAATCATACATACAGACACTCATGAGAAAGACTACCACAGATTTACCTGCTATGTCTTCTTTCCCAAACTACACTGTAAAGCTGTCACAAGTCACCAGTCAAAATACCATGATACCCTTCAAAAGGGATGTTCAATTATATTGGGTAAAATAAATCCTGATATGTAAGGTAGCATGTAATCCAAGCAGTAAGGCTTTTCGGAGTGGCCCTAGTATTATCACAATAAACATAAACACTCTCAGGTTACTATAAGTGCTTTCTAAATAACCAGCCACAATAGAAGGTAGTGAAATATTTAATAAATAAAAATGATTTAAAACATATATACACTGAATAACTGATAAACCACAGAGTTTCACACACTGGAATTAGGAAAATAACACTGAAGGATAGGTCTCACACTGATTGAAGAAAAACCCTATCTAACTGTAGTTTCCTAACTGCCTAAAGATTAACTATCCCTGTCTAATCTAATTAATGCAGCAAGGCAAGATGATACTCTTACTTCTGCAAGCAAAATAAGAATATACATCCAGTCTTCAGACTGTTGCCCTGTCCTAAGTGACTGGAATAGCAAATCCTATTATTTCTGCTGAACAGCTCTGAAAAAATACTGATCTAGAAAACGGTCACTGACTACTACAACAACTGCTGCAACTGCTGCAATTAAACTCAACTGCACTAACTCAGAACCTGCTTTTTTATAGCAGAATCTTTTAAAAGTCACATAAAGCTGTTATAAGAATTCTACTCTCTCATTTCAGACTTTTGGAGAGTAAACAAAAACAGCTGCTGTGGAGATTCCAGTCCTTTCAGCTCTGGCACATGATGAGATCTATCTAGGTCAGCTGACTGGCACAACCTGCATTCATATTTCTTTTTAAAAGACATGTACATTTGGTCAGCCAGAAAACACTGTTTGATTCAAACATCTTACACAAATCAAAGAAACAATCAAAAAACATAAACTTATTTACACAATTATAGTTAGTCATGCTGGCATTTATAACACAAGGTAATTTATAATTATTTACAAGTATTTACAAAACTGCAGCCAGACATGCTAGCACAGATCCTTGTGTCTGACCCGGCCACATTTACCAGACTTTGGATCCAACTCTCGAGCTCCTCCCTCTACCCATAATGCCCTACTCCATCTCTGTTGCCTCAGATGGAGTTTGCTGATCTATTTCTCAAAAGCTGAAGAGAAACATATATAGCCAGGTAGAAAAGACAGGACTCAAACTTGGAAATGTAGCTTCCAAACACAGTCCAATAGGTCCTTCTAGAAGAAAAATGGATAAGGGGTGGATAGGAGGGGAGTTGAGGAAGAATAAAAATGGACACCACAGATGCCTATTTATGGTGAGTACATAACATAAATCTGATGTTGCCCTTTTCATTCTTCCTCAGTTATGGGACAGAGTCCCCAGCTATGTTGACCTTGGGTGGTCCTCATGGAAGGATCTAGTTGACTGAGCTTGGGGAGGTTTTGGTAATGTCATACCCTTCTGACAGTTAATCCATGAGATACAGTGTATAATCCATTTAGCTAGAGTAACTTTAGAAATTGGTTGGCCTAGGCGATTTGATGAGAAAGATACAAACAGCTGGTCTGACTTCCTAAACTGCTTTGTTCTGTGAAGGTAAAAATGTAGTTGTCTGAGCAAATCATGCAGGTGTAGCTTGTACTCTCCTTTATTAGAAAAATTTGGAAATAAAACTAGCAAGTAAATAAATTGGTTGATGTTATTTTTGGAAGCCACTTTAGGTAAAAAAGAAGGGTGTCCACATCTTTATTAAAAACAATGTAAGGGTTTTTTTGCTGAAAGAGGCTTCTGTTTAGATATTCTTTTTGTTGAAGTTATAGCTACCAAGAAAACCATCTTCCATGACAGAAATATTAGATCACATTTGTCTGATGGTTCAAAGGGTTTTTATATTAAACTTTCAAGTACCGCAGTAAGATCCCAAAATGGTGAGGGAATCCTTTATCAGAGGTTTCAGAAGAAAAATGCTTTTCATAAAAGCTTTACACAATCCAGAGGAAGCCAAGGAAAAAAATGTATTCTCTGTGTGGAAATCTAAAATTGCTGCAAACTGAAGTTTAACTGCAAAGAAATTAGCTCCATCTTTGGAAAGAGTTGTCAAACAATTAAGAATAGCAGAAATCGATGCAGAAAAGGGATCAATCTCCTTATCTGATACCCATATAGAGAACCTTTTCCATTTACGTTTATAAACTTTTTTGGTAGAATCTTTTTGAGAAGCCAAAATAATGTCACAAACTGGGGAAGAGAACCTGGATTGTCTATTACTGGAAGTGGAGAAACCATGTGGTCAGCTTAAGGGTCTGAATGTTGGAGTGTTGAATACCTGATGGGTGAGAAAAGAGATCCTTAGTAGGCTCCAGTATCCTCGGAGGATAATGAAGATGAGACCGTAGAAAGGGGAACCATACTTGCTGAGGCAGGAAGGGGGCAATGCAAATTACTGAGCTCTTCACCCTGCTTGCTTTCTGCAAAAATCTTGGACTCAGGGGAAGAGGAGGATAAGCGTAAATATGACCTGAGGCCAAGCATGAAGAAGAGCATCCCTTGATGACTTCCCCTGAGGGGGATCAGAGTGAAGTACTTGCTGCACTTGTTGTTGACAGGGGTGGCAAATAGGTCACACCAAGGTCGGCCCCGATGACTGAAGATCATATTCACTACCGACTGATTGAGAGACCACTCATGAGGCATCGGAACCCACATAAAGAAGAGCGCAAGAGGGAGTAGTATTATGGCAGCTGACATTGACCAAAGTGCTTGTAGCACTAACCTTCCTGGAGGAGACGAATGAGAAAAGATACCATGAACCTAATTTCAGATAGAAGTAATGCGGTGGAGAGGTAAAGATGCTATCTGTGATGTTGTATTCAAAACTGTCCCAATGAATTCCAGGCTCTGAACTGGTGCAAGTTTTGATTTGGCAAGACTTATTATAATGCTGAAAGTGTTGAAAATCTGGAACCAGTACTCCCTGGAAAATTGTAGTTGATGCTTGGAGGAAGCAGTGAAAAGTCAGTCATCTAAATATGGAAACACCTGGAATCCCTTCAGTCTCAAGTGAGCTTCGACTACTGTCATGCATTTGGTAAACACCCTGAGGGCTGTGGTGACTCCAAAGGGCAAAGCTCTAAATTGGTAATGATTGGCTCCCAGCTGGATGTGAAGATGTCTTCTGAGTCATCTGTCTATTTTTGAAGTGAAAGTACGCGTGCTGAAAATCTAGCACATTCACTTGTGCAGAAAAGGCACAATGGACTGAAATGTGGCCATTAGAAAATTCACTTTCTTAACATACTGTTTCAATTTGCTTAGATCAAATGGTTCAATTTGCTTAGATCAAAATGGGTCTGTGGTCCCCTGCTTTCTTTGGCACTAAAAAGAAGCGTGAATAATTCCAAATCCTATATGGCCAGGTGGGATCTTCTGGATGACTCTTTTTCTGTAGCAGCTTTTGGATTTCTTGTGCTGTGGCCTTCCTCTGATTGGGTGGAAATTTGAGTAGTTTCTTCCTTTGACAATGAGGAAGAAGGGAAATGGTATGTAATAACCTACTGATATTATTCTTAACACCCATAAATCTCTTTTGATGTTTATGCAGGTGTCTAGGAGCAAAGAGAACTGACCCCTGACTGCCTCCAGAGTTGGACAGTGAGGCAGCACTTCAGGAGCACTGAAAGGGCCTACCTGAAAAAGAATCTGTAAAGCCTTGGTTCTACAGGGCTCCTCTGCCTCTAGGGTAATGTCTACCAATAAAGTTTCCCTGTCTGTCAATGGAGGAATTGTCTCCATGCAAATCCTGGAAAGGTCCCTGAGATTTACAGAACCACATGTCCGTACCACCTCTCTAGTTCCTAGAAAAGGTCTGTTGAGGAGTAGAAAACTTGATCCCTATGGCAGATAAGGTCTTTTCTTCTTATTCGCTGTGGGTAAGCATATCCTTTACTGATGGCCCAAACAAGGAAGTGCCAAGAAGTGGGGCATTAACAAAGGATGTCCAAAAGGGCTCCACAAAGTCACATAGCCACATCCAGGTGTGTCTGCTTATGACAATACCTGAACTGGCTGCATGTTAGGTACCTTCAGCAGTGGAGGGATTAACCCCATCAAACCATTTGAAATATATAAAAGATTGGCCAGTAGGGAGGAAGTCCTTTTGAAATCCTCAGCAGGCATGGTCTCTGACAAAGTATTTGATAGTTCTTTAGCTAAATCTCTCTGAAGCCAAGTAATTAACTGCCCTCAGAGCGAAAGTAATTGAGGTGAACACTCACTTTCCAAATCTGTCCAATGCTCTGGACTCCCTTTTAGGTGGATGGACAGAAGGGCTTTGTTCTACTAGCTCTTTCTTAGTGGCTGCCACCACCACCACCATAGTATTAACTGAGACAACTTTGCTCCGATGGGGTCTGTCTGTAGGAGGGGCTAAAAACTTGTCAGGGTGCTTGGGGATGGGATCAACAGTATCTGGCTCCTTCCATGCCTGGCAGAAAAACAGATCAATAAGTTCATCCGCCATGCGGGGAGTGGGTTACCCATGACATAGACAGGCCAGAAACAAAAGCCTCCAAGAACATCCATTCTATGGCAGAGGGGGGTTGTGATGACCAACCACCCTTCTGCTTCATGATCTCCAGAATATCTCCAAAGGAGATGTCATCCAGTGGTGATCTGGGGGATCCCTTTCTTTCATCAAAATTGGTGTCTTCTGTAAGACACTCCATGGGGGAATCTGTGTCTCCTTTTACATGTTCTGTTCCAGGGCACCTCCTCTGTGGGATGTTATGGAGAGGTGTCAGAAGAGAGGGGAAGTTCCTCTACTGGAACTGGCTAGAGACTATTTGGAGCTGGCTGTTCCTGTGGAATAGGTCTGACCAACTCAGAGCTTGGAACTGACAAGAGAAAAGGGGTAGGATCTGAAGCATGAGAAGATGGTTCTCTCTGAAGAGAAAAAGTCTTTTTCACCACCTTGAAGGCCAAGGGACCAGGAGAAACCCCTGCTGAAGCTTCTGAAGAAGGTATATCTAGGCTAGCCTTGGATCTGAGCCTTGAGGGGAGAATTAGATCTGAACTGTCTGGGGCCAAAGCTCTGAGGGGAAGGGATGGATCTGACAAAACTGGAGCCGAACTTACCCCCTCAGATCTAGGCTGACACTTCAGCTCTGAGACCCATTTTGATCCAAGGGCATTGGAGTAAAACCAGTCAGGGAAACACTTGGAGTGGAGGAGGAAACTTTCCACAGATTCAATGCCGAGCCTCTGGGGGATCTCAGATCCTGGGGCTCTGAAACCCCTGGATGGATCAGAGAAGGAGAAATAACAGTCTTAGATGTGATGGGCATACTCAGGGATCTGATAAGGGATGGACTTGTAAGACCCTTATCTGTATCCAAAATCTAAGAAACTTTTGCATAATCCTATCCACATCTGCCTCCAACAAGCTTCTGGCGGAACTAGAGGAAGCAGTGAATAGGGGCCCAGAATGCTTTTTAGGTGTTTGGACAAGCTGAGCAGGCAAGGTGGGCAGGACTGGTTTCAAATTATATTCAGGCGTTGTACTCCTAAAGGAAGCGCCCAGCTTTGGATCAGATGACTTAGGATCTGAGGGGAGAGCTGGAGGACTAATTGTTGTTACAGTTGGAGCCAAAGCCTTAGGATCTGAAGGCTTTGTATCCAAATGACTTGATGTTTTCAGATTCAGGGAGGTCGGATCCGAGAGTCTCCTGGTCTTGGTTGGCATCTCCAACAAAGACCCAGGAGACTTCAAACAAGAATGTTTATGGTGCTCCAGAAAAGCAGACTGTCTTAATTTAGTGGGAGTTTCAGCTCCTGAATAGGCAGAAGAATGGACAAGACCCATTAAAATAAGTTTGTTTCTTCTGTCCTCCAGGGCCCTAGAATTAAAGGTGATGCAGAATCTGCATGCCATGTCCAAGTGCCCAGCCCCAAGGCAATGAACATACTCCTTGTGAGCATCTGAGCTGGGATCTCATACCCACAAAAGGTACATTTTTTGTAAACTCCTTAGATTTGTCTGACATAATGGCAGTAACAGAGGGCAAACACTGAAAAGAGAAAAAAATAACAGTGAGGTTTGTTTGTTTGTTGTTATATATAGATAAAGGGAAAATGCAAGAAAATGGACTACCAACTATGGTAGAAGCAAAAATACCCTAAGGTTAAAGGTTAAAGGGTAAAGAAAGAGAAAAGAATACCAGCAATGGTAACAGAAAAAAATACTGTAAAACCAGTACAGAAAAAAAGAAGAAAAAGTCCCTAATTACTAGTGACAACTAGAGGGAGGAGAAAGATATAAACAAGAGTATTACAGTTAAACTAGAGAAAAAAGTTGTAATGTAAAAAAAACAAGGAGTTCTGAAACACAGCCAAGTCAAAGTAATATTCTATTTAACTAGGTAAGCACTTTCACAATTCCTAATATCACATCATCAGGCAACTAAAATACAAAATCAGTCATCCATTTATACAGTCAACATATCAAATCTCACAATAATAAAATAATTTAGCCAATCAACTGGCATTTCATCCATTCATAAAAGCAACAATGTATAACTCAATCTTATATCAGCACAAGGTACTGAATTCATTTAAAGGGATATGCACCTTTTTAAAAGACTTTTTGTATTACTAGTGTAACTATATTATACAATAAATATACATGATGTGTATAAAAACAATGTATAAATAGTCAACTACATAAAGTGCATGAGTGTATAAACACAAAAAATCCAATGAGATTCATTTGTGCAACTTACAAGCTTTTAAAACAGGCATAAGTGAGATCATACCATTGAGACCTGAACCTCTATCAGCTCTCAATTTAATGATCCACCTAAGTTCAGTGTCCTCTGTAATATTCCTAATATCTCCCCTCCTGAGCACTTTCATGTTAATTTTTTATCACAATTAAATCTAAACCTATGAAAACATCTGCATTGAAAACATGTTCAACCAATGCATTATTTGAATTAGACGTTTAAATATTACACAGACACTGCCTAATTCATTCCCTTAGATTCCTATTTGGTATATATACAATAACTACATTTGAACAAGGGTAAGTACCATTTAATTCATCTCATAAGCCTATTCCATTCTTATTTCTATTTTCCAGATAACACAATAATCTTTTGATAGACTTCTATTTTTAAAAATAAAATGAGGTATGTTCCCTACTAATTCCTTAACCCTTTCATCCATAAGCAACATAGGCCAATGTTTACGAGATATTTATGTGAATTCATTAACATTGCTAGTATAAAACAAGGAAAATAGAACAAAATCTCTGCTTTTATTCCTAGCAAAGTCAAGCTGATTAGTAGTTTCATCCTTCCTTGAAAAGTAGGGTCTAGCCTTACTATTCCTAAAGGGTGTAACTTGTAAAAAACCTCTATTAACCTCCCTGTCTCTATAGCGTCTTTTTTAAAATTCTTTCTTAGCAGGTCCAGATCTCTATTAAATAACAACTGGAGATACGGATATCCAAAATATTTAATAGTGGAATTTCACAGGCATGGACACTAGAACAACGAACACTCTGTTAACCTAGGTTTCGTCTACAATGATATAGACTTCTTCAGAACAATGAACAAAATCTAAAAGCCACTTAAATACACTTTCAATTAAATAAATTAAAACTAACACCTGCAATCAATTACTAAACAGCATCGATAAAGGCAAAAAACACCCCAAAGGAATTGTTTAAAAGTAATAATACATCTCATCGAAATAAAACCACATATACGCATTATGAATGTCATCTAAAAACTGACAAAAAATTATGAATAAGGAATGTGAATAACATGATAAAGAAATACATACAAAAAAGATTTAAAAAAACATCAAAAAAACTCAAAAAACTTTTTGCTTAGTAAAAGCCATGAAGGAAAACACAAGAAAAAGCAAATAAATCATGATGTAAGGAACACAGGGAAGGTTACTAAGTTAACCCAAGATATGTCTTAACTTAAGAATAGGTACTAAGCTGATGTTCTCATTTATACCTGGAAAATAAAGGGCATCCAAGCGTATTTGCCTATTTAATTCACATATATCTAAATGAATGTCCAAGATTTTCCATTGCACATCTTTCTTTAGATGTTGAATTACACAAAATTTAAACAAGTGTCCAGGAAAAGCCTGAACATGTCTCACTAAAGCATTGGTGACCTTACCATTTTTAATATCCAGTATATGTTCCCTGATTCTTTCCCTGAAGAATCTTGCTGTTTTGCCCACATAACATGCAGTGCATTCCTGGCATTGTGCAACATAAACAACATTCTTCGTAAAACAATCATAGTGACCAACAATGGGAATTTAATGACAATTAACCTTAATACTTTCCCCCGTTGTTAATATATGTTTACATGTCAAACATCTCCCACACCTAAAGTTCCCATGCTTTTTATCAATGCTATGATTGTTGAGCTCACCATTCTTATATAACAATTCTTTAAACGATCGATCCCTTCGAAAAACGAACTTAGGTATCCCCCCTAATTTATGATCCACTTGCTTATCTAATTGTAAAAAAACCCAGTTTTTCTTAATCATATCAATGAACCATTCTACATCATAATTATACGTAGTGATGAATATCAATTTCATACTACCATCTTATTTACTGATTCTACTCAAACCACCATGAGTATATGTACTATTATTCATCTTAACAATGGCTTGATAAAAACCATTAAATCTTTTAACAACTATTTCATTCTTGACATTATTACATAAATCCTCTGGGTAACCTCGTTTTCTAAATATACTTGTCATAAATTCCAGTTCCTTTAAAAAGGCATCATCATCACTCACCATCCTGGCTGCTCTAACCATTTGACCTTTAATGATACCTCTTTTTTGATGGTGAGGATGCCAACTATTATAGTCCAAATATGAATCAGAAAAGGTACTTTTTCTAAAAATATCAGATCTAATACATTTATTAACTCGATCAATAGTTAATAGTACACCCAAATAAGAAATAGTTTCAGTACTGAATTGATAAGTGAATTTCAAAAATTCAATTGCACTATTAATATAATCTATGAACTCTTCAAGTGCCTCAACACTACCATCCCATGCAATGAAAATATCATCCAAATAACATGTATATTGCTTGATACATCTGTAATATTTTGTTTTAAAGACAAATTCCTGTTCCCAAAACGCCATTACATAATTGGCATAAATGGGGGCACAAGCTGCTTAAAAAATTGTCCCTCAAAATATATAAAATTATTACGTAGGACGATTTCCATAAGTATAATATATGTATTAATTTCATCTTGATCATACTTTCCAGTTTTGACTAATTGCGTTTCCAACCAAACAACAAGACCCGTATTATGAGGAATAACTGTAAATAAATTACAAACATCAATAGTGAGAAAAATGAGATTATCGGCGATACTCAAATTATTTAATTTTTCTAAAAAATTCCAAGAGTCCCTTGATACGTAATCAAAGGCAGTCAAACTCTTCTTGAGTTCATGATCTAAAAACTTACTAATGAAACATGTCTTACTTCTTTTGCCATCCACTATAGGCCTGAATTTAATGTTATTCAGGCCTTTGTGTATTTTGGGAATCCCAAAAATACCACTTATAACAGGATGGGGGTTCATCAGATAGTCATAGTCTTTTTCACTAATCTGCCCTTGATATAACATGTCGTCAAGGAGCATATCTATACTTTTATGGCTAATATTAATTTCATTAATACTACTCTCAGTATAGATTTCATCCATAAGCATGTCTGTAATAGCATCAATATAATCATTTCTCTCCACAATTACTACTCCATTCCCTTTATCAGGTTTCATAATACATATTTCTTTGTTATTAATCAGGGAATCCAGCAACTGTCTTTCCTTTTTTGTTAGATTATTATACTGTTGCAAACCGCATTTGTTTTTATAGGCCCTAATATCTATTTCACAGGCCTTTTCAAATAAAGCTACTGTATGATTCATAGGAGGATTAAAGGTACTAGGTTTAACAAGTCCCACTTGCACACTGTTGTTACTATTATCAGGGAACCACATTAATAAATTCATCTTTCGAACAAATGTTTTTAAATCTATAATCATGTCAACCATATTGCCCTTCCTACAAGGAACAAAAGTGAAACCTTTAGACAATAAGTTGACATGCTCAATACTGAATTCATATTTGGAATAGTTGTAAACCTTGAAGTCATCATAGGAATTAGATATTACACACGGGTCACTTAAAGACTTAGATAATTGCATGTCAATTAATTCTTCATGCATTAATTCCACAATCTGAAAAGCATCATCATTATTATAGTAACATGGCCACATGTCCGTATTCAAAGTTTGGCCCATATCGACATTAGCACCCAAAAACTCAGTACCCCCATGTGCTTTATAACCACTGGAATTCATATTATCTAAAGAACTAATTATAGGATGTATACTTAAATCCATCAAACGTATAATTAGATGCATCATTTACATTATTATATACTGGCATTTCAACTTCATCACTAACTATTTCAACATTATGATCAATAAATGTATAATCAAATAAATCAACATCTGTGCCAAAATAAATATTATTACCAACATCATGATTTACATCAGATGTAACACAAAAGTCCATTGAATCAAAGTCAAATACTTCACTGTCTTGCACTTGAAAAACGGATACAGAGTAGGTTAACAGAGTGTTCGTTGTTCTAGTGTCCATGCCTGTGAAATTCCACTATTAAATATTTTGGATATCCATATCTCCAGTTGTTATTTAATTGTGGAACTGTTTATTGCAGTTTGACACCAGATCTCTATTAAAACCATGATCATCAGCATTAAGCCTAGAAATACTATATTCTTAAATGCATATCCAGGATGCGTGTTCTGTCTATATAGCAGAGTATTCCTGTAACATTCTATCCTGTATAACTCTGTGGTATTGGACCCATTCAATAACCTAGTAATGTGAATATCTAAAAACTCTATTGTCTCAGTAGAATATTTGACCAAAAACTTCAAAAAAGTAGTAGTATACAGAAAATCAACAAATGCATTGAACTCCTGCAATGAACCCTTCCATAAGATAAATATATCATTGACAAAATGTCAATACAAACTTATATGTTGTAAAAATAACTCTGAACTGAGAACCATACCTTCTTCCCATTTTGCTAGCACCAAGTTGGCATAGCTATTTAACACAAAGTGCCCATAGCTATGCCATAAATCTGTAAATATTTCCCATTAAAACAAATGCATTGTTTTCTAATATAACTTACATAAATAAACATAACAAATCGATTAACTTTTGATCATAATGACTATGTCTCTCCAAATAATCTTTTATAAATTCTACCTCCATTGAATTCAGGATAACTATAAAGAGAGACATAACATCTGAAGTAACTAACAAACAATCACCTTTGTTACTATAACTAATACAATCATATAAATTTTGCAAAAATTGTTTAGAATCCATAATGACATAACTTGATGCATTTAACACAGGTCAATGAGGCTTCTCCACAAATATTGAGAAAGGCTCAGTCCACCAACCTTTATCCAGCACAATAGGGTGAAAGGTGACTGCTTCAGGTTTATATGAACTTTAGGTAGCCCTTGCAACAATGGAATTAAAGGATACTCCACATTTAGATACTCAAATAATTCAAAAGTGATAAGTCTGCTCAAAAACAATAATATAAAACATTGTAGATCCTACATCTGATTCTATCAATATCATCTAAACAAATTAGTCTATAAGTAGATGTGTCACTAAGCATTAAATTAATGCTATCAAAATAAAAGTCCCTATCCATTACTACAATTTGACCTCCTTTATCAGCTGGTCGGATGACTGTACTAACATCATCAACCTGCTGATACAATGCTTCCCTTTCAACAGGGGTTAAATTACAAAAGGTCTTACCATGATTGTCCTTGCTCAGTGCTTCAGAAGATCATTTTCACATAACTTACTATAAGTTCAAGTAATGGGTGATTAATAGGAGTATATGTACTAGGTTTCTTAAAAATCCTAGCACTTGGTAGTTCACTCATAGAAAACAATTTTATCAATAGATTCCTGACAAACAATTTCAAGTCCAGGACAGTATCTACTAAATCAGCTCTTTAGGTCAGAATGAAGGAGAAGCCCTTGTTCAACACTGACTTCTCCACCTCAGAGATAGTCCTCTTTGATATATTCCAGATTATGGAGTCTTTGCCGGTTGCCACATTCTCTTGAGAGTAGGGGTGCTGCTTACATGTACCTCCTGTTTCCTTTTGGAACTCCCTCTCTCCCTGTACTTCTTTATTGATCCAAGCTCCCACTCCTTTCTTGTCTTATAGAGAGAGGTAACACTGGAAAAAAAACTGTCTCGAAGTTGATAGATTCATGCTATTCTTTTTCCTCCTCACATCTCTCTGTACCAGAGGAAGCACTGAGTTGATCACATTAATAGCTAGATCAACGACTCCCACTGCAGGAGCATTAGAACTATCTCCACGCTCAACACTAACCCGCTGGTTAGCATTATTAACCGATGGATATACAGACATGTCATTATTCTTAGCATTTGTAATAATTGCTTTTGGCCATGAAAAAAATTAATCTTTCTTAAAATCTTCAGAATCTCTATCAAATTTCTTCTGCTTTTGAATAGTGAGTTTTCTTTCATACAGCATGACCGAATCTATCAGTTCACATAACACAGTATTTTTAATTTATTTATTTAACATTTGTTGACCGGGAAAGTCCGACTAGGTTCCACAGAGCCTGTTTTCAGCGGAGGCCCAGGGAGAAATTCTCCAATATCAACAACTGGTGCTAGAAATGTTACATATAAAGAGTCCTGTTGTTTCTTAATATCATTGACCAGCTTATGCTCCTCGGGTCTGAAAAAGTCAATGAAGAGTTTTAAATAATTAAAGCTAAGATCCAAGTTCAACTGTTGCCATTTAGCCAGGAGTTCAGGAAAATGTTCTCCATGGGTAGGCATTTTCTAAGACTCTCAGTCCTCTTGAAATCATTCATAACTGCAAACATGCCTTGAAGTGAAACCATTGCAACTGGAGTCTCTTAATTCTGTACATATTTTTCAACAAATTCAATTTACTAAAAAGTAAATCACGATCTATACCATCGATGTCAGTTTTATCAGTATTCACGTCACAGCTCAATGTCAACAATGGATTGCTTTTACTGTAAATGCATTTCAAAAGTCTATCAGGATTCTTATTAGTATCTACTCTTGTGGATTAAAATCCAGTTCAATGTCCATTACAAATCCTTCGGCCATGCTCCCACATGAACAGCAAACACTTAAATCCAAACACAATTCCCAAAAAGAGTTCAACTGATGATGAACGGAATGTCTAAATCAGCAAATTACAACATAAAAAAACAAGGAGTTCTGAAACACAGCCGAATCAAACTAATACTTTAACTAGGTAAGCACTTTCACAATTCCTAACATCGCTTCATCAGACCATTAAAATACAAAATCAGTCCTCCATTTACACAAACTTTCACCCTATCAAATATCACAATAATAAAATAATTTAGTCAATCAACTGGCATGTTATCAATTCATAAAAGCAACATCTTATCACTCAATCTTACATCACCACAAGGTACTGATTCATTTAAAGGAATATGCACACTTTTTAAAAAATGTTTCATATTACTAGTGTAACTATATTATACAATAAATATAAATCTGAATATAAAAACAATGTATAAATAGTTGACTACATAAAGTGCATCAGTATATAAAAACATAAAATCCAGTAAAATTAATTTGTGCAACTTACAAGCTTTTAAGATAGTAAAGACAACCACAAGGCCTTCTATAGTTATGTAAAGAATCTCCATGGCAATACCCAGATTTGCTCAGAGCTGTTACACAATGGCACCTATTATACTGAGCCAACAGATATTGCCAATATACTGGCTGACAGATTCAGTGCCAAATTCACCCCTCTCCCCCCTCCAAAGGACCAATCACAATACCAGTAGATTGCTAGGCACCCAGTATTACTGATGCACAGGTTAAAACAGCATTGTCCAAGGCCAAGAATACAGCTTCTATGGGACCTGACAATATCTCTGGCAGTGTTCTACATAAACTATAGAGTGAACTGGCACCTCACCATTGTGCCCTGTTCAATCACAGCCTCGCCTCAGGCTTTGTCCCTACCAAATGGCTCACTGCTACAGTCATTCCTCTCCACAAAGGAGGAGTGACTACAGACCCTGGGAACTATTGCCTCATTAGCAGGAAAAGTCTTATATGCAAAGCTATGGAATGCATCATCATGGACCTAATAAACAAGGATATAGGGAATCTCCAAACTCTGGATCCCACACAGTTTGGTTTTGTGAAGGGTAGATCATGCCTGCTCAACCTGGTTGACTTCTTTGAGTCAGTCACCAAAGCTGTGGATGAAGGCAAGGTGGTTCATTCAGCCTTCCTTGATCTGGCCAAGGCCTTTGATACCATTTTCCACTCAGGAATCATAGAAGGTTTACCTTCATAAGTGCGTTATGCACTCGTGCAAATCCACTTTGTGCAAAAGGAGGTTTTCAAAGTAGCAAAACCTCGAAAAAAATTGTCCGAATGTGCAATGGGCGAATGCACATTGGCATTCGCTCATTGCAGATTCCACACTGTGGGTGCGGATTACACTATAGCGGGGATCGGAAAATGATCCATTTCCCCACTGTAGTGTGATCTCGGAGTTAGTATATTAAAGTAGGGGGGTGTGGGGGTGACATTTTAGTTCAGAAATCAGTGAATCAGCTGATCGATTTGCTGATTTTCGAACTTCTGAGAATGTCGAAGTTTGAAATTCACGCATTTGGTTAGCCCAAATGCACAATCAATATTGTCATTTCTGACAATATGAAGGTAAACCTCATAGAAAAACTCACTAAGCTAGGCATCAACCCCTATATCACTAGGTGGGTTGCAAACTGGCTCACAGATAGAACCCACAGTGTGAAAGTAGCTCACTCCAAGTCAGACTGCTGACCAGTCACAAGTGGAGTCCCACAAGGTTCAGTCCTGGGTCCTCTCCTGTTTGGTATCTACTTCTCTGAAGACCAGGCCAACATGAATGGACCCTGGCTGACAAAGTTCACAGACGATTGCAAGTTGGGAGTCATAATTAACTCCCAAGTGATGTTGGCATCCTACAGAAAGGCCTCACTGAGACCAGTGACTGGTGTCAGGACCATGGCCTTAAGTTCAATGCCAAAAAATGTGTCATCATCCCCTTTGAGAAAAACCCAGTTCCCATGAATTACCACATCAATGGTAGTCCACTGAACACAGAAGGCATCATAAGAGATCTGGGAACAAAGGTTGACAGCAGCCTCTCTTTTGACCACCACATTGCCACTGTTTTCAGAAAGTCCTTCTATGTGGCACATCTCATTACTAAGGCTTTTGCATCCAGGGAGAAAGAGGTCATTGTCTCCCTTTACTCTTCCCTCATTAGGCCAATCATCGAGTACAATGCCCCATTTGGCATGTACCTCACTAGACACCTGCAACAACTGGAGAGGCTGCAAAAGTACCTCACAAAGAGAATCCTAGGCCTTAAACACTTGTCCTATATGGACAGACTCAAAAAACTCCAACTATTCTCTGTCTCATATCGCCAACATAGAGGCAATCTTTGCTTGACTTACACAGCCATGTCTGACCCAGCTCTGTTAGAAATGTTACATCTAAAGAAATCCCAATTCCTCCACACTACATGCTCCAGAGACCTCAACCTCATTACCACAATCAACAGAACAAGCTGGAGGGACAGGTTCATAACCCAGAGGCAACCCATGCTATGGAATAGACTTCCCATACATGTCAAGTGGAGCGGCTCACTGGCCGTCTTCCAGAGAAATCTTAATGAGTGGATGGGAAATAGAAAATTCACCCCTGAGATCACTCTAGTAGCACTACTCGACAGAGGCACTAGGAACTAAGGTCAGATGGCACAATGCCAGGGTAACCCTATGGGCTAGGCTTGTAAAGGCTCCAGGGCCATTAGCCTAGTACATACCTATATATAAATATATATATATATATATATATATATATATATATATATATATATATATATATATATATATATACTAATTATTTTATATTATTTTATACTAATTATTTTATACATCCTGATTCTGATATGAGATATGTGCTCAAAGTGAACGTGGGTTGTGACACCAAAAACATAGTATATTTAGCCTATGTTGTCATTTGTTATTCCTTCTATGTGTTAAAACAGTATGATCTCACTTAAGCCTGTTTTAAAAGCTCATAAGTTGCACAAATTAATCTTATTGGATCTTATGCTTTTATGTACTGATGCACTTTATGTTTTTATATTTATTGTGTAATATAATTACACTAGTAATATGAAAAGTCTTTTAGTGTGAATATCCCTTTCAATGAATTCAGTACCTTGTGGTGATGTAAGATTGAGTGATATGATGTTGCTTTTATGAATGGATGAAATGGCAGTTGATTGGCTAAGTTATTTTCTTGTGATATTTGATATGATGAATGTTTGTATAAATGGATGATTGATTTTGTATTTTAACATCTAAATTTAATTAATTAAGATTTTAACATCTAAAGAAATCCCAATCCCTCCACACCACATGCTCCAGAGACCTCAACCTCATTACCACAATCAAAAAAACAAGCTGGAGGGACAGGTTCATAACCCAGAGACAACCCATGCTATGGAATAGACTTCCCATACAAGTCAAACAAAGCACCTCCCTGGCCATCTTCAAGAGAAATCTTGATGACTGGATGGAATATACAAAATTCACCCCGGGGATCACTCCAGTGGCTCTACTCGACAGAGGCACTGGGAACTAAGGTCGGGTGGCACGGTGCCAGGTAATCCTATGGGCTAGGTTTGTAAAGGCTACAGGGCCATTAGCCTAGTACACACCTATGAACCTATGAATGGTCTGATGAAGTGATATTAGGAATCGTGAAAGTGCTTACCTAGTTAAATAAAGTATTACTTTGACTCGGCTGTGTTTCTGAATGCCTTGCTTTTTTACATTGCAATTTGCTGGTTTAGGTGTCCCATTCATCCTTTTTTGAACTATTTATCGGGATTGTGTTTAGAGAAAGAAAGTTATTTACTCACAGAAAACAACCCAGTTGAATTCACTCGAGAGAGCAACCTGCGTCTGTTTGCAAAGGTGGCAAACGAGATCTGAGGCAATAGTGAATGAGTAGGGCACTGAGGGTAGAGGAAGGAGATCAAGAGTTGGATCCAAATTCTGGTAAATGCAGCTGAGTCAGATCCAAGAATCGGATCTGAACCCACAAGTGAGGAAGAATATAAAGTACATCAGATCAAATGTAATTTTTATGTTGTAGTTGTCATAATCATAATCATGATACTCGATATGGCTTAATAATGGATGCATGTTACCAGGCTGCTGTGGCCAAACACCAGTTTTGGTAAAAGTGCCTTAGTACACAAAAGGTTGGGAATAACTGATATAATATAACCAATTGTCTGAAGTAGGGCAATAAGATGTTTGACCAATGGCCACCCTGTTGCACTTTATATTTGACTAAAAAGTACCCTAAATGAGTGGTCATCATTTCACAGGAAATACCCTTTTTCCTGAGGCGTGGTGACCTCATCATCAATTATATTAATTAAGGGGGTACAGATGGCTAAGTCATGGCATTAAGGTTTTGTGTGTGTGTGTGTGTGTGTGTGTGTGTGTGTGTGTGTGTGTGTGTGTGTGTGTGTGTGTGTGTCTGGAGGGGGGTGGTTCCCCTCAAAAAAAAAAAAAGTAATGTTCTACTATTGAACTATGTATTTTTATTTAAAGGTAAAATTTGGTTAATAGGACACTGGTCAGACTTCATAGATCCTGTGATACAAAATTCCATTTAAAGAGACTGCTATTGACCAGAGGAAAAATTCTCTGTAATCTGCATGGGGTATAAAAATAACAATGCAAACACATTCAAGCAAAAGTCCTACATCTTCTGGACTTTTTTGCATATTTGTAAACCATAGAGATGTCCTCCCTTTGTTCCTTTGTAATTTGCATTTTCAGTCTCTCTTAATTAGCTTTTCTAACCTCCTCTGATTGATTCTTATAGTTCTCATCCAATATTTTATATGCCTTATTGATTATCCTTTTTTAACAACAGCTTCTGTTCTAGATTAAACTAAAAACTCTACCAGAAAATATACATCATTTTGAGTCTGTTATAAGGTAATGGGGATGGGGTGTTCTGAAAAATGTATATAGTTTTTTGGATGAGGGTTTTCATTAAAACAAAAATCTTGATAAAATGCGACATAGGTTCAAATGGAGATGAGAGGAAACAACTGTATAACAGATCAGCCTGCCAAACATTAGTGTGTGTATGTAACAACAAAGTTTGATATACACATTCAAAAAAAGTCTGACATACACAGTAGGAGGGAGCAATAGCTTTTTCTCATAATGGCTATGCTATCCATATTATCTTGGAATATAAATAACCTTACAGGTACAGACAATAAGGACAGAGTATTGAATTATATTAAGAAATGTAAAGTGCAAATAGCAATACTGCAGGAGACACATTTGGAAAGAAATGACTGCGTGAATTTGACAAATAAAGGGCATCAGGATGGATATACAGCAGAATATCAAGGGCAAAGGAAAAGGGGAATAATTATACTAATTGCCAGAGGAGTTCCAATATTGATAGGAAAGGAAAAAAGACAGTAATGGTAGATTTGTGGTAGTAAGGGGCTACTGGCAAGGGAGAAGGATTACTCTGGCACATATTTATATCCCACCAAAATGATATTATGGAGCTTAAAAATTTTTGGGGAGAAATAATCAGCTTTCTACAGGGAATATCATTTATATATGGGACTGGAACTTGATTTACAATAGTGAGGATGTAGCAGGGAGACCTAGAAGGGAAATATAACAAAGGAGGTTAGATTTCTGAAGAAATTTATGAAAATATTTGATTTGAAGAATGTGAATTCAGTAGTATGAACTTGGACAGAATTTACATATTATTCCCCAAGGTACAATAAATGGGCTAAACTAGATAGAAATTATATTTCACATGAACATATTCTGCTGTATATCCATCCTGATGCCCTTTATTTGTCAAATTCACGCAGTCATTCCTTTCCAAATGTGTCTCCTGCAGTATTGCTATACTGCTCAGACAAGCTCCACGTGGGTTTACAGAGTGGTCCTAGCAGCAGGGAACTCAGAAAAGCGACTACCTTCTGGATTTAAGTATCTTTGCTTTTTTCACTTGGAATAGCTTCTGTAGCTTACCTTGAACTAGCCTGAACTGTTTTTAACTGATTGCTGCATTATTTTAAAATCTGCACTTAAAGTTACATTTTAGTCAAATTTGATCGAAAGTTTGCTTGTTTGTTTGTTTAATTTAACTGTGGAGGCTGCCCACTAAAGTGTGCTAGCCTGTGTAACTAATTTATCACTGTTTCTGCATTTTCTGTGTGTTTCTACCAAAAAAACAAAAAAAACAATCCTTGTTTTCCTGCCTTCCTCGACTAGTTTAGACTAGTTTACAGGCATTGCTGTATTCTGGGCTGTGGTGTAGTTCCTGTGTTGTCCATTACCTTACTTGGATAGAAGGAAGTTTCTTTGCTCACCAGTGGGAGTGGGGAGCCTTGAGCAGCCTACCTGTCCTTGGGGGAAGTGACCTCAGCACAAGAAGCTGTAGTAATTGGTTGTTTTGGACCATTTCTAGCTCTTTTGTAGTTCACTGTTTAAAATCCGCCTCTGGGCGTTTTATTCTGGCTATACTTCTCAGACAAGCTCCACGTGGGTTTACAGAGTGGTCCTAGCAGCAGGGAACTCAGAAAAGCGACTACCTTCTGGATTTAAGTATCTTTGCTTTTTTTTCACTTGGAATAGCTTCTGTAGCTTACCTTGAACTAACCTGAACTGTTTTTTAACTGATTGCTGCATTAATTTAAAATCTGCACTTAAAGTTACATTTTAGTCGAATTTGATTGAACGTTTGCTTGTTTGTTTGTTTAATTTAACTGTGGAGGCTGCCCACTAAAGTGTGCTAGCCTGTGTAACTAATTTATCACTGTTTCTGCATTTTCTGTGTGTTTCTACCAAAAAACAAAAAATAATCATTGTTTTCCTGCCTTCCTCGACTAGTTTAGACCAGTTTACAGGCATTGCTGTATTCTGGGCTGTGGTGTAGTTCCTGTGTTGTCCATTACCTTACTTGGATAGAAGGAAGTTTCTTTGCTCACCAGTGGGAGTGGGGAGCCTTGAGCAGCCTACCTGTCCTTGGGGAAGTGACCTCAGCACAAGAAGCTGTAGTAATTGGTAGTTTTGGACCATTTCTAGCTCTTTTGTAGTTCACTGTTTAAAATCCGCCTCTGGGCGTTTTTTCTGGCTATACTGCTCAGACAAGCTCCACGTGGGTTTACAGAGTGGTCCTAGCAGCAGGGAACTCAGAAAAGCGACTACCTTCTGGATTTAAGTATCTTTGCTTTTTTCACTTGGAATAGCTTCTGTAGCTTACCTTGAACTAGCCTGAACTGTTTTTTAACTGATTGCTGCATTATTTTAAAATCTGCACTTAAAGTTACATTTTAGTCGAATTTGATCGAAAGTTTGCTTGTTTGTTTGTTTAATTTAACTGTGGAGGCTGCCACTAAAGTGTGCTAGCCTGTGTAACTAATTTATCACTGTTTCTCCATTTTCTGTGTGTTTCTACCAAAAAAACAAAAAAATAATCCTTGTTTTCCCGCCTTCCTCGACTAGTTTAGACCAGTTTACAGGCATTGCTGTATTCTGGGCTGTGGTGTAGTTCCTGTGTTGTCCATTACCTTACTTGGATAGAAGGAAGTTTCTTTGCTCACCAGTGGGAGTGGGGAGCCTTGAGCAGCCTACCTGTCCTTGGGGGAAGTGACCTCAGCACAAGAAGCTGTAGTAATTGGTTGTTTTGGACCATTTCTAGCTCTTTTGTAGTTCACTGTTTAAAATCCGCCTCTGGGCGTTTTTTTCTGGCTATACTGCTCAGACAAGCTTCACGTGGGTTTACAGAGTGGTCCTAGCAGCAGGGACCTCAGAAAAGCGACTACCTTCTGGATTTAAGTATCTTTGCTTTTTTTCACTTGGAATAGCTTCTGTAGCTTACCTTGAACTAGCCTGAACTGTTTTTTAATTGATTGCTGCATTATTTTAAAATCTGCACTTAAAGTTACATTTTAGTCGAATTTGATCGAAAGTTTGCTTGTTTGTTTGTTTAATTTAACTGTGGAGGCTGCCCACTAAAGTGTGCTAGCCTGTGTAACTAATTTATCACTGTTTCTGCATTTTCTGTGTGTTTCTACCAAAAAACAAAAAAAATAATCCTTGTTTTCCTGCCTTCCTCGACTAGTTTAGACCAGTTTACAGGCATTGCTGTATTCTGGGCTGTGGTGTAGTTCCTGTGTTGTCCATTACCTTACTTGGATAGAAGGAAGTTTCTTTGCTCACCAGTGGGAGTGGGGAGCCTTGAGCAGCCTACCTGTCCTTGGGGGAAGTGACCTCAGCACAAGAAGCTGTAGTAATTGGTTGTTTTGGACCATTTCTAGCTCTTTTGTAGTTCACTGTTTAAAATCCGCATTTGCACGGCTTTTCTGTGATGCGCATAGCGCCACCGGTTAAACAAGGTTAAACTTTTCTGGCTCCGCCAAGTCTGCTCTTCAAATTTTCCCTTAAGGAAGCTCTACTCTTAGTATAACCAGACTACTCACTGTATTATAAGCCTAGCACTTGTTCTCAATACTTCTCTACTAAGTAAGCACTCTCTTACTAAGTAAAGCACTACATCTACTTACCACCCCTGTGAATATCCACTTCCCTTAAAGGTATGCCACTCCCTTATACTGTTCTAGCATGTCAAGTGGTAGATTACTGGCGTCGTCTCCAGTTCAGCTGGTCAATCTGGGTATCTTGAGACAATGCTACAATTGTCTCATGTACACAGACAACCCTCTCCTCCTCCCAACAAACACAAATACACGTGAGAGATGCAACTATATAGCCAAACTGGAGGCTGAACTCTCTCAACTCAGGGCTGGCATGACCAGACAGGAGGAGATGGCAACCACACACACAACAATCCCAGTCCCACATAGACCTACCACAACTGCAAACCAAGCACATAAAAACACAAAGACATACTCGGAGGCTCTAATAAAAAACTTACCAAAACAACAGAGGCTCCCAAAGCAGACATCCAAAAATCCACCACCTCAAAACAAAACACATGCAACACATACTTCAATAAATCAGTGTGTCGACCAATCGCAGCCCTTAAGGCCAAACACCTTGCCTGATACACTAGTAATAGGTGACTCCATAGTCAGTCACACTGATGTCCCACTGACCAGGCTGAACAAGGAGAAGGTGACTGTGAGCTATCTATCGGGAGCTAGGATCCGCCACGTAACACACGCACTCAGGTCACTCCAAAGCAAGTACAAATATGACTCCGTCATTGTCCATGCTGGTGTGAATGACCTGAGACGTACCTCCCTGGACTACATGAAAAGAGACATAGAGGAGCTCTCCGATTATGTAGCCCAGGCTGGTATGACCCTGACCCTGTGCAGCATCTTGCCCTCACCAAGAATGATACCACAATACAAAGACAAGATGATCAGCTTTACCAATTGGCTCAAGTACTGGTGTCATTCTAAGGGGATCCAATGTCTGTCTGCCTGGGATGATATGTTGGACAAGCCACGCTGCGCAAGGGATGGCTTACACCTGTCACCACTGGGCTTCCGGATATTGGCTAAGGCTCTTGCCACCCCCATAGTGCCTTTTTTAGGCAAGGCTCAAAAGACAAACCCACCTCCTTAGAAAACAAAAATGGAAAAAAACTAAGGGTAATGCTGCTCAACGCCAGAAGTCTAAATCTCAAGATGCAGGCACTTGATGCACTCCTCAGCATGGAGAACATCGACATCTGTGCAGTAACTGAAACCTGGTTCAAGGCTCCTGAGAGCACCCCAGCACTACCAGGCTATACCTCATATCATGCTTTCCGGCCCCAAAACCCGGGCCGAACCACAAAGGGAGGGGGAGTGTCCATATTCATAAAGGACACCCACACCTCCAGGTTAGTAGCAACACATGAAGCATCAGAGACCATACAGGTGCAACTAACCATAGGCAAAACTGTTATACAACTGGTAGCATGTTACAGACCACCCTCCCAATCTCAAGAACCCCACTCAGCCTTCCTGAAGGCATTGGAGGATATAAATGTATCACAAAATACCATCATACTGGGAGACTTCATCTACCCAAACATAGATTGGGTACATTATTCTAGCCCTAATACCCTAGCCCAAAGGTTCCTGGAATTCATAAATTCAAATGCACTGGAACAACTAGTCACCTCTCCCACTAGGGGAGATAATATACTAGACCTGATCATCACAAACATGGAGACAAAATGCTCCACACCGGAAGTATACCCCTCACTAGTGAGATCTGACCACAAACTAATCACCCTGGATATACATATCCCACCTCCACCCCAGCACAAAAGACCACAGTGAAAAACTTCTCAAAAGCAGACTTCACTCTTCTTAAGACTGAGATGGTATCCTTTAAGCCCACTGTGCCAGTGGATACCACATCCCACAATGCCGAATCCTTCACAAATGCTTTCTATGGACATCTCCAAGAATGCATGGATCATGCAATCCCAAACAAATCCAAGTCCCTCTCCACCAAATGTAAGCATCCTGTCTGGTGGACCTCAGCCATAAACAAATTGTATAACAAAAGAAGGAAGCTACTGCACGTCAGAGCGAAATCCCATGAAGGGAAGACATCTCTGATCAACATTAGCAGAAAAATATGTTCTCTCATAAAAACATCCAAGGCAAACTTTGAGAGAAAAATCGCTAAGGACACTAAAGATAACCACAAAGCATTCTTCAGCTATGTTAGAAACCTGGGTGGAAACCCTCAGATATGCTCAGAGTTGGTTCACAACAACAAAAAATACACTGAACCCACGATATTGCTAACATTCTGGCTGACAGGTTCAGTGCAAATTTCTCCCCTCCTTCACCCCCAAAAGAAGAAATACTTATCCCAGCTGAATGTAATCTCCCTGTCATCTCAGATGTCCAAGTGAGAACCGCCCTAAACAAAGCAAAAAACACAGCATCAATGGGACCTGACGGTATCCCGGGGTGCGTGTTATGTGAACTCCAAGAGGAGCTAAACCCACACATAAAAATGCTATTTAACCTTAGCCTTACTCGGGATATGTACCTGAACACTGGCGACAGCAACAGTGGTCCCACTCCACAAGGGGTGCCTCTACAGACCCTGAAAGCTACCGCCCCATAAGCTTAACTAGCCTGGTCTGCAAAGCTATGGAAAGAATCATTATGGAACTCATAAACAGGGACATAGGGGACCTACAGACACTTGACCCCACCCAGTTCGGCTTTGTAAAGGGCAGATCCTGCCTTTTAAACCTGGTTGACTTTTTCGAAATAGTCACTAGAGCCATTGATGAGGGCAAAGCAGTCCATACAGCATACCTGGACTTGTCTAAGGCCTTCGACACAATACCCCACTCAGGCATCATAGATAAGCTAAACAGCTTAAAAGTAAACCCTTATGTCACTAGATGGGTTGCAAACTGGCTAAAGGACAGAACCCATAAAGTTAAAATCGCTGGAGCAATGTCAAACTCAAAGCCAGTCACAAGTGGTGTCCCACAGGGATCTGTCCTAGGACCTCTCTTGTTTGGCATTTATTTCTCAGATGTTAAAGCAAACATGGGAGGGCTGTGGCTGACAAAGTTCGCAGATGACTGCAAACTTGGCGCCATAGTCGATACACCAGTAGACACACACATCCTACAAAAAGGCCTCACTGAAACGGACAACTGGTGCCGTAGTCACGGCCTTAAACTAAATGCCAAAAAATGTATAGTCATCCCTTTTGGAAAAAACAAAGTACCCACAAATTATCACATAGACAGCAACCCACTGAATATGGAAAAAGTAATCAGAGACCTAGGGACCCAAGTAGACAGCGACCTCTCATTTGACACCCACGTTGCCAAAGTGGTTAGAAAAACATTCTACCTTGCACACCTCATCATGAAGGGATTCACATCCAGATCCAAGGATGTCATTGTACCCCTATATTCCTCCCTCATCAGACCCATGATTGAGTACAATGCCCCATTTGGCATGTACCTCACCCGACATTTGCAACAGCTGGAGAGACCACAAAAGTACCTCACCAAAAGGATCAAGGGTCTCCAACATATGTCTTATTCTGCCAGACTAAAGAAACTTCAGCTCTATTCAGTAGCATACCGCCTGCTCAGAGGTGATCTCTGCCTGACGTACAAGGCCATGTCCAATCAGGATCTGATGGACATGCTCCACCTCAAAAAATCCAAATCCATCAGGACCATGAGAGCTAAAGACTTAAACCTCGGCACAAGTATGAATAGGACATGTTGGAGGGATAGATTCATAACCCAGAGGCTTCCCATGCTTTGGAACAGGATCCCAGTTCGTATTAGGCAGAGCCCCTCACTGACTCTCTTCAAGAGAAATCTTGATGAGTGGATGGGAGATCGTAAGTTTACCCCAGGGGTCACATCTGTGTCACTGCTAGACAGGGGCACAGTAAACTAATTCTATTATATAAGGGGACTTTCATTGTGTCACTACTAGACAGAGGCACAGTATTCTAGATTTATTCTGTACATTTTTGTACCATTTCATGGGGTGGCAAAAGCCACATCACTATGGCTAGGCTTACGAATGTCCCAGGGCAGATAGCCTAGTACTATACTATGAAACTATGTGCATTTAATTGAAAGCTTTGACACACATCCAGTAACTATTTCGGATCATGAACCAATAAAAACCAAAATAAAAATGCAGTGTAATGAAACACCGATGCTTTCCCACTTACCTGTACTTTTTACTTAAAACGCAGTTCAAATGCAGCACAAACTGCGGCTCTGCAACAACACAAAAGCATTTTTCAGGGACTTACTTCAAGCCCACAAATGGGATTATTGGGGCAAGATGAGGGATAACTGGATCCACTGCACCCCCCCCTCCCCAAAAAAAAAAAAAAAAAAAAGCAGAGATACTAACCAGACATTTTTTTTTTCTTTTGGGAAAAAAATTCAGAAAACTTAAAAGCCTCCAGTGGAAAGAGATTTACCTCACTACATCACTGGAAAGTTGAACAGTGCCCAGGGTAGTAAGACTGGATAAAAAGCTGATGTGAAACAGTGGATAAAGGACTAGTACAGGAATGGATGGACAAACACCAAAGAGAAAGCAGGATATAAACTAGTCATGATTCTACTAGAACATAGTAAGAAAACTCAAACCACCACAATAGCAAACATCCAAACACTGGAGGAAAAAGGAAGGGAACTGATTGATTCGAGGGATAGATTCCTCCACACTGAAGACAGAGTCTCTAACTTCACTACAAAAATAAAATAAAGAAGAAAAAGCTAAGAAAGATCCATAGGGACTAGAATGATGACAGGAACAGACTCACAGACCATCAGGGCATAAGCCATCATATGAACACTAACAAACCTCCTCCACCTGCAAAGAACCATACAGAACCCACAAAAGAGAAAACAGAGCCTGCATCGAAACACTGGACCCTACACCCAAAATTTCAGAACACATGCAAGAGGATTATCGAGAGACAAAGGTCTCCCTAGGACGAGACAAAACTGCCAACCCCAGAAACCCACAGGCTCCCCCAATCAGAAAAACTAGATGGACAAGGGACAGAAAAAAATATGAAAAGAACTGTGCCCCCCACAGACATGCAGAGGACAATGAAAGACCCCCAGACCTTACAGCCACCAGCCACAATGATACAGGAACTAGAAAGGAAAAAGAGATATCAAAAACTTAGTAAAAAATATAAGAGGAAGTACTACAATATGTCTAATGGACAAAGGCTACTTCTTAAAGAACTTTGCAAAGACTATAAGGGTAATGAAAGCTGATAAGGGAGGGGGCATCTTAGTAATGGACACTGCAGCAAGATTGAAGGTTTGTTAAATAACCCCATTACTACAGCAAAGTGGATTCAGGTACTACTGAATCTGCCTATGACAATATCTATAACCTCATTACTACAGTGAAGTGGATTCGGGTATTACTGAATCTGCGTATGACAATATCTGTAGAATATTGGAAATGCTGCTTGATATGGAACTTAGAGACAATAAAATCCATGATTTTCTCTCAGTCCCACACCTTAAGATACCATCATTCTTTGGTATTCCAAAGCCACATAAGAACATCAAGAACCCCCATACAGACCAGTAGCTGCCAGTGGTGGGGCCATCACTGAGCCCAGGGCCATATATTTAGAGGTCTCCATCAAGCCACTAGCAGCCATCACTAAATCATTTGTGCTGGACATACTGGATTTCATACAAAAAATCAAGAAAATCAACGTTCTACAAGATATCCTGTTAGTCACGACAGGGATAAAACACTATGTACGGTGGAACCTCACAGCTGTTGTATCAAAGATGTAGAAAAAGCACTTTTAAAAGGAACAGGAGCCTTGCCAGGAGAAATTGAAAAGACCACTAAACAGTTAAAAAACCCTCCTCAGCAGCAATTACTTTGATTTAAACAACAGCTGTTACAGACCACTGCAATAGCAAAGGGAGCAGTGATGCCTCCAAGTGTAGCTAACATAGCACTGAATAAGTGGGAAACAGTGAACTTACGTAACTCAGAGTTTCAGATTAACATTGCCTGTTACCTGTGCTATATTGATGGCATTTTCATCATACAGACAGGCAATGAAGATCAACTCCTGGAGTTAGGAGCGGCCTTAGGTCAACTGGTGCCCTAGGCAAAAGGGTTACATGGCACCCCCACCACATCACTGCCCCCATCCTGGTCTACTTACAGCAAATAGATACTGGAAAAGCACCCCTGTTAGAGCAGCCGCCTAGTTGGCCTATGCCTATGCCTAAGGCCGGCTATGCCTAGAGTTCTTTGAGTACATCAACAATTCCACTGACTTTCTCAGGCATACTACACAGTATAGCAAACAAAAAGTAGATTATCTGGATCTTACCATCAGTAAAAGAAAGGTAGATGGACTACTTAGTAACAACTTGTTCTGGAAACTGATGAGAGTTAATATGCTTTTTCTTGCCAACAGCATGCACCCATAGAAAACAAAACATTACATAATAATACCGAAAACATAAATTTCTTTCTCCCTCCTCAAAACCATCCCTAGCCATATCTCTCCTCTTACCCTGTCTTCTGTATGCAGCCCCAGCCCTTACTAACCTTCAGTCTTCTCTTCTCAGCAAATTAGAACAAACCTACAATAAAACAGCTAAATTTCCAGCCAACCTCCCTTATAAATCCCACCACTGCCTTGCCCTTAAGTCTTTGCAATGACCTGAATTCCCTAAACAACTTCTCCTTCCACAACCGCATATTACACACTCAGTTCTTTATAACCCCATTTGTTGCCCCTCTATCTCTAATATTGTATCACAATATAACCTCCCACGTCAGCTCTGTACATCTAACAAACATTTTCTGGACATCTACAAACCATCAAAAAATATTGACAAGTCATTATACAAATGCTCAGTGGCTCACTCCTGGAACTCCCTTCCTCATAATATAAGACGTATTCCCCATAAGTCCCAATTCAAACTAGTACTTAAGCACTACCTACAATACACCTGGTTGTGTCCCTGTCTAGCTCCAACCTGATCTTACTTACCGTTTTCCTAATTCTACTTCCTTACTCTCACTATCTTTCTTTCCTCTTTTCTTACTCTTCTTCTTAGTGATACATACCAACTCCCAGTACTAGTAAATATTCTTTTTTCTTCTTTGCCTCCATATTTCATGTTTTTACTGTATATATATATATATATATATATATATATATATATATATATATATATATATATATGTGTGTGTGTGTGTGTATATACACACACACACACACACACACACACACACACAAACTTGTACAAAACTGTTAATTGTCTTAACTGCACTTTGCTGTATAAATTCTTGCTATATGCCTATTGTGATGTAATTTCTTTTTTGAAAGACTGTAATTGTAATTGCAGCTTTTCTCCTCAGGGCTCCACTGAAAATGGGCCATTGGCTCAACCCAGTTAACAAATGACAATAAATAAATAAATAAATAAATAAATAAATAAATAAATAAATAAATAAAATAAATAAAGCCCCAAAGAATGCGCATAGCAAAGGTTTCAAGAGATGAATGACTTTATTGTGAATCTTAACAACCTAGAAAGAGACTTCTCAGTTTCATGGCTATGAAGCAAGACAGCTGCCCTCCTTATTAGACTAAGTTCCAGGGAGGCCTGATTGCTTTTGAACCTATTAACAAACACTACCTGGGATTTGCCAACCTTTACAGGGACCTAAAAAATGAAACAAGAAAGTATAGCATGACCATCACCTTCACTACTGACCTCTTATCTAGCCATACGATTATGAGGGAGACCTGGGAAATTATCAACAGTAACAAACAAACTGCCAAAATCTTAGAACCAGGACCTAGGCTTATTTTCAAAAAAAGCAAAAGTACTAGGGACTATCTTGAGTCTAACATGGACGCGATTAAATTCACTGAAAATTAGACTTTCAAATGAGAAGCTCAAAAATGCTCCTTTTGAGAACATATGAGCAAAACAAACAATTTCACTTGTTCAAGTGCTAAGAAAAAAATACAGCAGGTGTAAAGCTGACTGTAACACAGAAATGGTTGTTCACAGACCTCAGTGCACAAAATATAAAGCCTTCTATGTTGAGAAAACCATTAAGAGCTAAAAATACACAGGTGACACCATTTTGTCTGATATTAGACATAGGATTAGTAGAAATGCTCTAGCAAAGCATTCCACTGAGATGGCAAATCACTCAAGGTTTAAATTTCATGTCTTTGACAAACCTGTGGATTTGCCTCAGGATGGGAATAAGAATGCACTCTTTGAAAAAAGAGTGCTGGAATGGCATGTCAGGTTGAAAGCATCCAATAAACCAGGTCTCAGCTTCGGATAATCAAGCAAGAGCATCCTTCAGCTCCAAAAGATGAACTACAAGCGTTTCTATTCATTAAAAAATGACACGCATCTATCACAGTTTTGTATGGCAAATTGTATTTTGATCTTTGAGTCTCTGATTGTTATAGGCTTCCTTACTAATACCCTAGTTCTGGAAATCTGAAGAAGCTTTGGTTCAGGAGTGAAAGGGCTTACTTTAATACTGGATGGATCTTTCAATTAGTTAACTCTGTCCCCATAAAATGTGAACTCCTATTTTACTACTTTTATTCACTCCACTTTAATTTCAGACATATTCAGCACATAGATAGATGACAGTGGATGCCCTGTAAAATCGGGGACCCTTGATTCACTGTTTATGTTAATTTTAACACACATGTTGTTTGTATGAATCTGAGCAAATTAATGACTTTTCAAAGGCTAAAATATTCTTTAAATAACTTTTGAAACTATATTTTTTTCAGTTTTATAACACTGTGAATGAATCTTTCAAGGAGATATACGTGGATAACAGCCTAGCCAGTCTATGACTTATATTCCATTTAGGGACTTAGCCTCCCTCTGAAATAGGCTGGCCCAACTATTACCCAATCCATAACTCTTATTCTAATTACAGACTTGCCCTCCCCTTTAATCAGCTGGTCCAAATATTAGATAATCTATGACTCTTATAAAAAGCAAAAAGTGGAATGGACACTCCACAATGAACTTCAACTCACTTCAACAAGTTTTAATGTAATAAAACCATGGAATGAGTGCGTTCAATTTACAAACATGAAGACTTCATCAGAGTTATAGTCTGCATTCTTCTAATTCAAATTTGATTGGATGAATTGTTTGTATTTAAATGTTTTGTCAGTTGTTATTTACTGAAGTTTGTTTTTTGGTTACTACTCCATGACTCTTATTCAAATAAAGCACTTGGCCTCCCCTTCAATCATCTGTACAGAATATTAGATAATTCATGACTCTTATTCTAATTAGGGACTTGACCTCCCATTCAACCAGCAGGCCCAACTACAATCTGATCAGAGACCATAGCCTTACCCCCAATCACAAGGGCTATTTTGTACCACACTCCCTTGTTTAAGGTTATTTAAACAGAATTATAATTGTTTTGCAGGAAGAAACACTGTATTTGATGAAGCCTGATAGATGAAAGTGGTAATTACTTTGAATAAACTGAACAACTTCAGTCTCCAAGAAGGATTGCTTTGTGTTTTCATTGCTTGAATTTGGGAATGTGTACATTCTACTCTGGTTGGCTGTCTGTCTGGAAAATGCCTACAGGAATACAACAGTGGATTACTGTAAACAAAGAGGCTTTTATTTTTGTTTGTACTTGTTAGACCTGGGACTAACTAGTCACTCCACCAGTTTGGAGACCCTATAAGGTGACCTATACCATAATATGTAATAATACATTTTGCACCTTTTAGAAAAAGAGGGATTTAAAAATGTGAATAGAAATTATTCAAGAGTTATTAGGGAAGATAGAAATATCTTCAAAAATTATAGCCCATGAATGGGGGAAATGAAAATGAAGTTTAAAAAATATGGTAGCAATAAAAAGAAGGAGATAAGAAGTAATATGAATTGCTTAGAGGAGCTGACAAATTCTAAAGTATGGCAGAATAAGGGGGATCTCAGAATAAGAAGAGATAAAAGGCAGACTTCTAAAGAGAAAATAAGAGAGTATCTGGGCAATATTCGAGTTTAGAAAGATTACTGTTAAGCAACTAGTTTTGATAATAACTCCAGAGCACAAGCAATTTTAGCCCAATGACTTAGGCAACAGAAAATAAAAGGGTTGTCACCAAAAATGAGGGAGCCTATAACAAGAAAAATAAGCACAGGCGTGGTAGAGGATTTACAGATACTACAGAAAATTTATATAAAGTAGAGAAATGTAGAATAAAGAAAGAGCACAAATGGAAATATTTGTGGAAGACTTAATTATGCCAAGGTTAGAGGTAGATGAGGCTCAACAAAATAACAGTTAAGATAGGAGGAGATAAGATGAGATGCCAAAGAAGCTGAAAATTTGCCAAAATAGCTGAAAAGTAAAGTATACAAATCAGTGGTGCAACCAGTACTACTGTATGGGCAGAGCAGATGAAGAAGCTAGAGGTGAGGGAAATCACTAGTGCCTGAGATGTTTGGGAGGATGCACACTGTAAAACTGATGAAGAAACGAAGACATAAGAGCAGAAGCCAAAGTAGCCTTAGTTGCAGAAAAGCTCAAACAGAACAGATTTTGGTGGTTCAGGCACATATACAGAAAAGCAGAAGACAATCTGGTGAAGAAGATTTGCGACAGGCAAGAATAGGGTAAGAGGAAACTAGGATGTTCAGCAAAGAAATGGATGGATTGTTTGAGAGAAGATCTGTGACAGTCAGGTGTGAGTGTCGAACATGGCAGGAGTGTGGCATTGAATCAAGAGAGATGGCAACAATTAACACAACACCCCAACCAGATACAGAAAATTGGAAAAAGGGGGTCCATGATGATGATGATGATGATGGTGATGATAGGAGGAGATCAGATAAAAATGGTGATATATAATCAATCTTTAAGAAAGTCTCCAGGAACAGATGATATTCCTGTAGAAGTTTGGAAGTTAAGAAGGAAGACAGTGATAACGATTTTGAAGATTTTGTTTCACTGTATTTTAGAAGGAGGGGAAGCACCAACATGTCAGAAGAAAGCTGTGGTGGCTATATTGCCTAATGGTGAGAAAGACCCACCAGCTTCATATAGACTCATTTCAATTTTAAACCATGAATATAAAGTCTTTATGTCTATACTAGCTAAAAGAATGGCAGAAGTGTTACCAGAATTGATAGATAAGGATCAAAGTGATTTTGTGGAGAGGCAAACAGCTGACAACATTTATAGAACAATGATGATCCAGAGAGAAGCAGAATGTAAGAAAATAATGCTGTTGCAGAGAAAGCATTCAACAGAGTAAGCTGGGAGTTTATAGGTAGAGCAATGGAAACATTTGCATTTTCTGATACAATAATAAGCTTAATTGGGAAGTTATAAGAAGGATCAGAGGCAAGAATTAAAGTGAGAGGGATCCTCTTTGATAAGTTGTGTTTGAGTAGATGAACCTGGCAGGGGTGTCCTCTTTCCCCTTTGTTATTTACTTTATATTTAGAGCCCTCCTGGCAAAGAAAATAAGGGACACAGAAATGCAAGAATATAATTGGTATGGTTAGCAAGAAAAGCTGTCTTTATTTGCAAATTATATGATTTTTTATCTGACAAATTCAAAAAAGGACACTTCAGTGCTGTGGACCATTTTGAGATAGTGTCAAGTCTTTTTGGGATATAAAATTAATAGTTTCACTGGTTCATAGGTAAGTACTAGGCTAGCAACCCTTGTGGGCCTTTTTAAGCATAAAAAGTTCCTCTTTTTGTGCTCAAATTAACCTATCCCATTTGATTAGTAATTGGCCTTACCCATCCCATGGTCGATAATTATATATTACCCCTAATGAGAATAACTGGGATCATACCATAAATAATTTGAGGGACCCATGCATGGGATAAAGCAGGAGCTGCCTCTGTCCATTAGTAGTACGGGGGCAGCCCTGGGGTAGATTTTTGTTTCTTCCCTGTCATACCTCCAACATTTGCTGTCTACCTGAAGAAAAATTCTCTGGAGTCTATTTGGGGTATAAAAATATCTCTGTAAACATTTCCAAGCAAGAATCCTAAATCTTATAGATTTTGTTGCATATTTGAGAGCTATACATATATCCTCCCATTGTTTCTTTCTGAATTGCTTATCCGGTCTCTCTCCTCATGTCTTTCTAACCTCTCCAGATTGAGTCTTATAGTTATCATGCAATATTTTATATGCTCTACTAATTATTCTGTTTTTAATGGCAGCTTCTGTTCTAGTTTCTACTAAACACTCTATCAGTCCTAGTATTTTGTTTAGGAATCCCCTATTTCTTTTTCTTTGCCTATACTGTGATATCAATCCTTGATTGGGGAAGGCAATCTTTAACCTGACGTTCAAATACATTCTTGGCATCTTCCCATTCTATCATCTTTCCCCTCTCCAGTTATTTGCTGCCAATACATTGGTTCCTTTGCCAACTTTCTCCAATAAAATCCAGCCCCATCTTGCCTATTTTCAGTATCCCTAATTACAGTCATCCCTATTGGGAGAATCTCCTTTCTCCATTCCCATGGTAGCTTATTTCTTAAGATACTTTCTGCCACTTTATGGATATAATATTCTGTATGATTATTGTTATTCTCCTTAAAGGCCTACATCCAAAATTCCAGTATCTCCTTGTTTCCTGAGCCCCTACCCCATTTCAACATCATCCCATTTCCACTTTCAATTATAATTATTATAGTTTTCTGCTTATATAGGGGCCTTACCTCTGTAGCTCTGAAATATCCCTTCAAATCTGGTAATCCCAATCTGCCCCGTTCTACTGGAAGAATCAATTTATCCCACTTGACTCTTGTTGTCTTACCCTACCTGATAAAGTCCTTCAGCTCATATTAATTGTTATCTACAACTTCTCCTCTGTTTGACAAAAATATGCTTGACCTGTGTATAAATCTAATGGGACTAAAAACATTTCAACTGCTAACTGCTTGTATCATACTATCCATATGCATATAAAAAAGCTTCAATTTTTTTCATTTTTTGTATTGTTTTTTAGTCTTTTTCCACATATCCGTAGCTGCCTCATCAGAATCATTTTAATCCATACTCCCGAATACTTAATTTTTTCATGTCCCCATAAGTATGGATATTGCTGAGCCAATTCTTATGTGGGTACATAATTTACAGCTATTAACTTTGTTTTAGGTTCATTCATTTTGTATCCCAAAAAGATTTGAAACTTTCTCAAAATGTTCTACAACACTGTAATGTCTCTTTCTGGTTTTGTCAAGTATAAAATAATATCATCTGCAGATTTCCCCGGGCCTCCGCTGAAAATGGACCTACGTCCAGTCGGACACTCCCGGTCAACAAATGTAAATAAAATAAAAATAAAATAAAATAAATAGAGCCAGCTGCTTTTGACTACCATACCAATTATATCTTTGAATTTCTGATTCCCATATTTTGTTTGCCAGTGGTTCTAAATACAATACAAATAACAAAGGGGAAAGAGGAACCCCCTGCCTGGTTCCTCTTCTCTAATGGAAATTATCAAAGAGGACCCCACCCACTTTAATTTTTGCCTCCGATCCCTCATATATCCTCATTATCAACCATATCATTTTTTTCAGGAAGTGCAAACAATTCGACTGCCCTGGTCATAAGTCCCAGCTCACTCTGTCAAATGCTTTCACTGCATCAAGACCCACAAACAACAGTGATATTTTCTAACATTCTACTTCCCTCTGGATCATCAATGTTCTGTTAATGTTGTCAAATGTTTGCTTCCCCTCCACAAAACCACATTGGTCCATATCTATCACTTTGGCATTAATTTTGCCATTATTTTAGCCATTATAGACATAAACACTTTATAATCATGGTTTAGTATTGAAATGGGTCTGTATGAAGTTGAATCTGATGGATCTTTATCCTCTTTAGGTATTACAGCTACCACCGCTTTCTTCCAGGATGTTGGTACTTCTCCTCCTCCTCTTATAACACTGTTAAACAGAACATTTCAGATCTTTATTAGCTTTTCTCTCCTAACTTCCAAACTTCCACAGGAATACCATCTGTTCCTAGGGACTTTATTGTAGATTAGTTATGCATCACAATTTTTATCTCATCTCCTCCTACACTAACAGTTAGTGATTGAGCCTCATCTATCTCTAACCTTGGCATATTTAATGCTTCCATAAACATTTCCAGTTATATCTTTTCTTGATTTCCATGTTTCTCTGCTTTATACAGACTTTCATAGAATTTCTGAAATATTTCCTATACCTCTACAGGATTTCCTGTTACCTTCCTTGTTATAGGCTTCCTAAGCTTAGTGACAGCCCTTTCTACTTTCTGTTGCCTGAGTTGTGCTAAAAGGTTTTGTGCTCTAGTCTTATTATCAAAAAACAATTGCTTAATAGCAGTATTTCTAAACTCATGTACATTATTGAGGTAATCCCTTATTTTCTGTTTAGCATTCAGCAGGTGATTCTCTTTTTGTTGTGAGATTCCCCTTATTTTGCAAAATTAAACATTTGTCAGTCCCTCTAAATAGTTCTTGTTACTTCTTAACCATAGCTTTCATTCTCTTATTTCCACTCTATTTTTAAACTCCACCTTCATTTTATCCCATTCCCTAGCTATATTTTCAGAAGGAATTTTACCCTCTCGAATACCTCCTGAATAATCTCCACTACCCATTCCTTAAATTCCTCTCTTTTCAACAGATAGGTGGGAAAGCACCAGTGTCTCATTTTTATTTCATTACCCTGTGTTTTTATTTTAGTTTTTATTGGCACATGATCTGAAATAGTTATTGGGTACATATAAAAATCTTCAATTAAATGCACATGTTCCTGTGACATGTAAATTATGTCTAGTGTAGCCCAGTTTTTATATCTTGGTGAATAATATATAAACTCATTCCAAACTACTATTACTAAATTCACGCCAGATATTTTCATAAATTTCTTCAAAAATATACCCTCCTTTGTTATACTTTCCCTTCTGCCCCCCCCAGACACATCTTCACTGCTGCAAATCAAATTCCATTCCCTCCCTATAAGTATTATTCCTTGCTGAAAACTGATATTTGTCCCAGAATTTTCTAAAGTTCCATTAAAGCAGTTTTAGGTGGAATATAAATACATGCCAGTGTAATCCTCCTCCCTTGAAAGTATCCCCTTAGCTCTACAGATCTACCATTATTGTTATCCTTTCTATCTTCCCACTATCACTACTGAAGATCCTCGTGCAATTAATATAAGCGCTCCTCTTTTCCACTGAATAACCATTCTGAAAACCTTTCTTTATCAAATTGACATGTTCAGTTCTTTCCAAGTATACCTTCTGTACCTATTTGCACTCCACATTTTTAATATAGTTCACAATTCTTTCTTTTTTGTTTTTATCTGTGAGACTATTGACATTTAAAGACATTACAGAAAGCATCATTGTATTAAAAAGTTATTATTCCCACCTTTTATGTATAACACCTTTTTGTTAAATGTCTTGTTACAGCTGTTGTGTTACATGCATACACTATCTGGCAGGTTGAACTTTTATATAGTTGTTTCTTGTCATATCCATTTGAGCCTATGTCATATCTTACAAAACATTTTGTTTTATTGAAAGTCCTCAAAAAAAAAAAAAAAAAAAGAAAAATATCCTTCCTAAAACCTATTAATTTAATACTAACACACACAACTATGTACATCTTCAAATACTGAAGTTTTAATCTCCTAATAGGAACAAATACTATGGTCCTTAATCCAGTCATTCCACCATGCAAAAATGAGAAAAAACATCTTATTGTTTCTTTTGTCATTCTCTTTTAACCAGGCTTCTTTGTTTGTTTTTTACATTGCAGTGCCTCCATTTCTTAAAACTGAACAAGGAGAATGAGACGGGAAAAAAGGAAAGAAAAGAACAGCAGAAGCTATTTACAATCCCCATTACACTTAAAATAGATTCATAGATTATCACTAGGCTAACTGCCTTCATGGACTACTTTAAGCCTAGCCAATTACCCCCTGTGAGAATCAAACCCTGCACCTTGCATTTCTAAGGCAAACACCTTAACCATTACGCCACCCTCCCTAAGAAAGCTTTCTAACATGCACTGAAAACCATACACCGAAAAAATAGTACTATGAAGAAAAATGTGTTCTTTACTTTAAGTTAACTTTCTCCCCTCTCTTTCCCTACCCAAAGCATTTTCCTAACATTAATGACATGAAGTAAAGTATATACTTTAGAATCCCCCAGTAGTCCAACAAATTCTGAAAAAGTCCAATATTTCCAGATTTTCTTGTTCTGTCATGTTTCAGAAATATGATTATTGCATTGTGATCCCACATTGTTACCGGTTTTATTAATGTTCAGCTCCATCTCCCAAATCCTGTCTCTGCTTCATTTCCAACCTACTGTTGATTCTTCTAGTCAACCCTCATGCTCCCTTCCTTCTCTCTTGCATTTTCCATTGAAACAGTGAAACAGTGCACTGGCACAGTCTCTCTGTGGTCTTTATTACCAGAAGAACAAGAAGCAAAATCTCTGTTTCACAGCTCACTTTTTGTTGGACAAAGTTTTGTATTTCCTCCTTAGCATGTACTTCATCAAAAATGATTTTGTCCCTCCAATGAAGAATACCTGAAGACAGCCAAATACAGTTTGAATCTCACACCTCGACATTCCCTGAATAGTGGAATAAATGTACCCCTCTTCTGCCTGGTGTACAATAAGTAATCATTCTCCACAAATACTCTGCTGTCACCCACTTTTAGTATTTTGTCCTTCTGACACAGTTTAATCAGAATCAACACCTTCTGCTGGTAGGATTGCATCTTTATTATTAAAGGTCTAGGTTGCTTTCTCATACCCAGGTTTTGAGCATACACACTATGTATCCTTTCAACTAGCAACTCCTGCTGTGGAATACCAGTCCAGTTACTTATTTGTGCTTTCATAAAATTAATGCAGTCTGTTCCTTACAGCTTCTCTGATATAACTGAAAATCATACCTCTCAACCTGGAAACATCAAAAATCTGGACAAGGCCCATGAAAAATAGGTACAAATCTGTATGCTGATTAACATCTAATTTGCATACATAATTATGTAACCCCACCCACTCCAAATTGAAGAACAGACAACCAAAACATGACACCATAGTCCCCCTGCAGCCATTCCAGTGTCTTGTTACCTGGCTATTTTGCCCCATTTACCATAAACACTACTAATGTATGCATACTGCTTTACTTCTACAATGATTTGAATTTTATTTTTACATTTTACAGAACAACAATGCAGAAACACTAAAAAACATCATCTGGTAAACAAAGCAATACTGTCTCACAATGAAAATAGGCTTGACATTAAACTTTGCCCTTGAAACTCACATTCATTGAAACAGCATTGAAACCCACACACACCACATTCAAAGAAAATGCATCTGGCCAGTGGTGGATAAAGATTACCTTTGGGCTGTTTTCAAATCATTGGCCCCTTGCACACAAAACAAGAAACATACATGTGTTCTTTTCTTTATACACATTCCTGACTTTATTAAATTATATTCCTTGTATAATACAGCACACGTGTTAGAGTGCATTTTAAATTTATTGTTTGAACATTTTACCAGTAATCTGTACTGTAGGCAATGAAACAAAACACATGAACCAATAATGACAAAATTGCCCAATTCAGAACTTTTCCATCATAAAAGTCTGCTTCCACACCCACACTATAAATAGAATGACAGTAGTGTAAGCCATAGGCATCTTGCACAGCGTCTCGCACTTATTTTCAATTTCATTTTTTTTTGGGGGGGGGGGACAAAAGGTCAAAAACCAGGGACACATTTTAAACATTGCTTGTATAATTTTGTAAAGTTACTAGAATAAAATGCTGTGCTACCATCATGCATTTCACTGGCAGGTTTTGAACCTAGGACTCTATGCACTATATTCAGAACAACATACCACTATCCCAAATCAGCAGCTGCCTGAAAAATAGGAAGACTGAAACTTAATAGCCATCATTTAGTGAATTCATTTCTCACTTCTCAACATAGCTCTTAACCTCACACAAAAAACATGGACAAACAACAAAGCCAATAATGGAGGAATACAAATTCAGTTCTCACTTCTCACTCACCATATCTCTGAACTGTTAGCAGAAAAACAATAATAGGGGAATACAAATTGTGTGCTCACTTCTTATCATAGCTCTAAACTCTTAGCACAAAAAAAAATGTTCTTACTTCTCATCATAGCTCTCTGAACTCAGTACAAAAAAAAAAAAGTCTGGACAAAGCTCAGAACATAACTTTCAATTAGAGAAAACAACTCTTAACTCACTCAGAAATGGTGGTGGCTAGGGATAGTAGGCTCTTTTTACCCTGTACTAAAGGTACAGGGTTTGAGCCTGAATATTTCTAGCCACCAAGTGTATTATATGGGGGCATTTTCACACACGCTTGGTGAACTACAAGGTCTTCTGTTCGTTCGGCCCACCAGCTTGCTCGGCGAACTGCTCAGCTTCCTCCTGGCATGTTGCTGCCATTAATCTCGGTGAACTGCTGTAGCCTGTATCAGAACTGTTGCCGCCATCCATTAATCCTGGTGAATCAGAACTGTTGTCACCATTAATCATGGCTCGAATTCCCGCCATACCTCTCAACCTCTTAGAGCAAAAAATCTGGACAAAGTCATACATAATGGGGGGACAAATGCCCAAAATTAGGGACAATTTTTAAATATTGCTCTTACAAACTTAGAAATTGATAGGATAATAGGTTTTGGGTTAGCATGAATTTTCAGAAGGGTATGAAGTCTGAAACTCAAATGCCTATCATTATTTTTTTACTTTTATCTTTAATGACTTGCCAGTAAAAATATTATGAAAAATCGACCAAAAATATGAGGCAAAAATCTGGACAATCTGCGAAATTTTGTACAATTGAGAGATATTTTTAACTATTACAATTCATGAAGTACGTCATTTAAATTTAGCTTTAAAAAATAAAAGAAAAATATGATAATAAATTAAGAAAGCAATACACTGAGGTACCTTTGAATGCACAAAGTCTAACAAGTTTATACCATTAGGATAGGCCACAGACATTAAGGTAAGGCGTTTGAAGCTAGTGTTTCATACTTCTACTTGTTACTTCCATCTCGTGTTATTCAAGTATTTCTGATGACAAAATGATTTATGAGCATTCACTTTTACTAATTATATCTCCTAATCTGCTCCACCAGGAAAGAAACTTGCATAACTTTCTTGAGAAGATGAACTTAAAGTCTCTAAAACTGCTCTTTTAAGACTTTTCAGAAAATCATGAAAAGAGTGCCCGTTGTGATTGGGTAAGTACAAAACTAATACCCTAGAAAGAAACGGTGTTTATATCAATCAATAAATGAACTGCCATAGTTTGATTTAGATTTGTAAACGTGATGTACTCATGAAAAACAAAACTAAACCTTACTACCGGTAAACTAGAAAACATGAATGCATCTGAAGAATTTCAAATCCTGCTTTCTAATTTGGCGTGAAACACAATGAATGACTAAGCGCAATAATACCTTCAACTGCACCTTCATTCTGCGAACTCACTTTACGGAGATGTCTAATTAGAACGGTGTGTACCTTACGAATTAGCAATAAAGCGAGCATCGAAAACTACCATACTTCATACCGTAATTAGGCAGGTTTTTTTTAAGATAATGTCCCTACAGTCCAGGTATGCTTTGATACACTTCCAGATAGTTGGCTGTTTCCCCGTTCATGGGTAGTTCAATTCAGTCTCTCACAAGCATGTAGAGATAACACCCGCCATTTCAGCCAGCCGGAAATGATGATGTGAGCTCCTTGAGCTCAATTCCAACTGGCTGGTAGCCTGGCAGAGCTGATGTCATTGCGCATGTGATGACGTCAGCTCCGACAGCGCGAAAACTTTAAAAATGCAAAGAAAAATCGGAAATGAAGGGGTGCCACTCAGGAATCGTGGCACTCCTTCATTTGGACCCCAAAACTTGGTAAAAATGAGTAATTCAGAATGGTTGGGAGGTCTGCTGAAAATCTCAGATGTTCCCAGGTACTCTATCCTCCAATTCTATTATTTTTAAACCTTCTCTTCCTGAGCAGTCTCATATTCAGCCATCTTTTTTTCCTTTCAACATATGATTTTTGCAGTAGCTTTATCACCTCATCTGAATATCTGTTTAAAGCTTCTTCCATTTTTTCCAGCCATTTGTTGTTTGTATTAATATACTTCATCACTCTTTCATTTATTTTAACCAGGTCTGTGTGCAGTTGTCTTATATCTTCCTGTAGATTACTAGAAGTCATGTCTGGAGGTTGCATTCCTTTTTGTTAAACAGCTGCAGAACTTTCCCCAGTCATTGCTTCTTCTTCATTTTTTGTAGCTGATTTTTTTCCAGGTGCTCTGTATTTCTTTTTTCCTGGCATCCAGGCAGTGCAGATACTAACCAGTTACTGAAATTTACTCATAAACACAAAAGTCTACTGGCCTTCTCTGTTGTGTTTCTGTTTTCACACTGGAAGAGCTAGAGTTAAGTTGTTACTCAATGTGCAGCCATCTTGGAAGTCCCCAATAATGGACACACGTTGGTCAAAATTTAGTAAGTTTGAAAATCCCTTAGAAAAAGGTCAACTTTTAATGAAGATAAAAACAAGGCCTATATCCATAAATTATGTACCCATACACAAATTGGTTTATCAATAGCCATAGTTATGGGGACATAAGAAGATGAAGTGTTTAGGAGTATGGATTAAAAAGTCTTCACTTATGGCAACTAAGGATATATGGGAAGAGACTAAATAAAAGATAATACAGAAAAAAATTAGAAACTGGAAGCTCTTGTTTATGGACATGGATAATTAGATTCAGGCAGTGAAAATGTTTTCAGTTCCTTTAGTTTTATATATGTATCAGTTATATTTTATGAACCAGAGGAGAAGTTGTGAACATTAATTAATAAGGAGTTAAAGGTATTTATCTAGGAGGGGAAAAGATCAAGAGTTAAGTAGGATAAGTTGATCCTTCCAGTGGAATAAGATGGTTTAGGTTTGCCTAATTTGAAGGGATAATTTAGAGCTATACTATTAAGCCTCATGTACATAACAGAAGCAAAAAGCTATCAAAGTGGAAAGGAATGATGATGAAGCAAGTGTGGAGTTCAAGAAATAAGGAGAAAGTGGGATTTTGAATGTAGATCCTTAGGAAAATAATAACAACCATATACAATATTATATTCATTAAGTAGCAGAAAATATTCTAGGAACTAAACCAACACAAGAATGGAGAAAGGGGATTTTGCCAATAGGAATGACTGCAAGTAGAAGTACAAAAAATAGGCAAGAGGAGGCAGGTTTACTGGAGAAAACTTGCAAAGGAACCAAGGTGCTGGAAGCAAATAACTAGAAAGGGAAAGGTAATAGAGTGCAATGAGGCTAAACGATGTTTGGACTGCAGGGTAAAGAGTGCCTTCCCTATAGTGGCTGCCTTTCCTACTAGGGACTGATATCAGAGTGTAGGTAAAAAGAAATGGTTAGGGGAAGCTTAAGTCAAAGACCTGCTCTGCTACAGTTTTAAGCTGAGTCTATAACAGAAGCTGCTGATAAAAAAGGAATAATTAGTAGGGCATATACAATATTGCATAATAACTATAAGAATTAATCAGAGAAGGTTGGGAGGGTGGCCTAATGGTTAAGGTGTTTGCCTTACAAACACAAGGTACAGGGTTTGAATCTCACAGGGGATAATTGGCAGGGAAGGCAGTCTCACTTAGGGTTCCCTGTCCTTTTTTCTTCACCTGTACTCTGATATCAAAGGCAGTCTCACTTAGGGTTCCCTGTCCTTTTTTTCTTCACCTGTACTCTGATATCAAAGGCAGTCTCACTTAGGGTTCCCTGTCCTTTTTTCTTCACCTGTACTCTGATATCAAAGGCAGTCTCACTTAGGGTTCCCTGTCCTTTTTCCTTCACCTATACTCTGATATCAAAGGCAGTCTCACTTAGGGTTCCCTGTCCTTTCTTCTTCACCAGTACTCTGATATCAAAGGCAGTCTCACTTAGGGTTCCCTGTCCTTTTTTCTTCACCTGTACTCTGATATCAAAGGCAGTCTCACTTAGGGTTCCCTGTCCTTTTTTCTTCACCTGTACTCTGATATCAAAGGCAGTCTCACTTAGGGTTCCCTGTCCTCTTTTCTTCACCTGTACTCTGATATCAAAGGCAGTCTCACTTAGGGTTCCCTGTCCTTTTTTCTTCACCTGTACTCTGATATCAAAGGCAGTCTCACTTAGGATTCCCTGTCCTTTTTTTTTACCTGTACTCTGATATCAAAGGCAGTCTCACTTAGGGTTCCCTGTCCTTTTTCCTTCACCTATACTCTGATATCAAAGGCAGTCTCACTTAGGGTTCCCTGTCCTTTTTTTTCACCTGTACTCTGATATCAAAGGCAGTCTCACTTAGGGTTCCCTGTCCTTTTTTCTTCACCTGTACTCTGATATCAAAGGCAGTCTCACTTAGGGTTCCCTGTCCTTTTTTCTTCACCTGTACTGATATCAAAGGCAGTCTCACTTAGGGTTCCCTGTCCTTTTTCCTTCACCTATACTCTGATATCAAAGGCAGTCTCACTTAGGGTTCCCTGTCCTTTTTTTTCACCTGTACTCTGATATCAAAGGCAGTCTCACTTAGGGTTCCCTGTCCTTTTTTCTTCACCTGTACTCTGATATCAAAGGCAGTCTCACTTAGGGTTCCCTGTCCTTTTTTCTTCACCTGTACTCTGATATCAAAGGCAGTCTCACTTAGGGTTCCCTGTCCTTTTTCCTTCACCTATACTCTGATATCAAAGGCAGTCTCACTTAGGGTTCCCTGTCCTTTTTTTTTCACCTGTACTCTGATATCAAAGGCAGTCTCACTTAGGGTTCCCTGTCCTTTTTCTTCACCTGTACTCTGATATCAAAGGCAGTCTCACTTAGGATTCCCTGTCCTTTTTTCTTCACCTGTACTCTGATATCAAAGGCAGTCTCACTTAGGGTTCCCTGTCCTTTTTTCTTCACCTGTACTCTGATATCAAAGGCAGTCTCACTTAGCGTTCCCTGTCCTTTTTCTTCACCTGTACTCTGATATCAAAGGCAGTCTCACTTAGGGTTCCCTGTCCTTTTTCCTTCACCTGTACTCTGATATCAAAGGCAGTCTCACTTAGGGTTCCCTGTCCTTTTTCCTTCACCTATACTCTGATATCAAAGGCTGTCTCACTTAGGGTTCCCTGTCCTTTTTTCTTCACCTGTACTCTGATATCAAAGGCAGTCTCACTTAGGGTTCCCTGTCCTTTTTTCTTCACCTGTACTCTGATATCAAAGGCAGTCTCACTTAGGGTTCCCTGTCCTTTTTTCTTCACCTGTACTCTGATATCAAAGGCAGTCTCACTTAGCGTTCCCTGTCTATTTTTCTTCACCTGTACTCTGATTTCAAAGGCAGTCTCACTTAACGTTCCCTGTCCTTTTTTCTTCACCTTTACTCTGATATCAAAGGCAGTCTCACTTAGGATTCCCTGTCCTTTTTCTTCACCTGTACTCTGATATCAAAGGCAGTCTCACTTAGGGTTCCCTGTCCTTTTTTCTTCACCTGTACTCTGATATCAAAGGCAGTCTCACTTAGGGTTCCCTGTCCTTTTTCCTTCACCTGTACTCTGATATCAAAGGCAGTCTCACTTAGGGTTCCCTGTCCTTTTTCCTTCACCTATACTCTGATATCAAAGGCAGTCTCACTTAGGGTTCCCTGTCCTTTTTCTTCACCTGTACTCTGATATCAAAGGCAGTCTCACTTAGGGTTCCCTGTCCTTTTTTCTTCACCTGTACTCTGATATCAAAGGCAGTCTCACTTAGGGTTCCCTGTCCTTTTTCCTTCACCTATACTCTGATATCAAAGGCAGTCTCACTTAGCGTTCCCTGTCCTTTTTCTTCACCTGTACTCTGATATCAAAGGCAGTCTCACTTAGGGTTCCCTGTCCTTTTTTCTTCACCTGTACTCTGATATCAAAGGCAGTCTCACTTAGGGTTCCCTGTCCTTTTTTCTTCACCTGTACTCTGATATCAAAGGCAGTCTCACTTAGGGTTCCCTGTCCTTTGTTCTTCACCTGTACTCTGATTTCAAAGGCAGTCTCACTTAGCGTTCCCTGTCCTTTTTCTTCACCTTTACTCTGATATCAAAGGCAGTCTCACTTAGGATTCCCTGTCTTTTTTCTTCACCTGTACTCTGATATCAAAGGCAGTCTCACTTAGGGTTCCCTGTCCTTTTTTCTTCACCTGTACTGATATCAAAGGCAGTCTCACTTAGGGTTCCCTGTCCTTTTTTCTTCACCTGTACTCTGATATCAAAGGCAGTCTCACTTAGGGTTCCCTGTCCTTTTTTCTTCACCTGTACTCTGATATCAAAGGCAGTCTCACTTAGGGTTCCCTGTCCTTTTTTCTTCACCTGTACTCTGATATCAAAGGCAGTCTCACTTAGGGTTCCCTGTCCTTTTTTCTTCATCTGTACTCTGATATCAAAGGCAGTCTCTCTTAGGGTTCCCTGTCTTTTTTTCTTCACCTGTACTCTGATATCAAAGGCAGTCTCACTTAGGGTTCCCTGTCCTTTTTTCTTCACCTGTACTCTGATATCAAAGGCAGTCTCACTTAGGGTTCCCTGTCCTTTTTCCTTCACCTATACTCTGATATCAAAGGCAGTCTCACTTAGGATTCCCTGTCCTTTTTTCTTCACCTGTACTCTGATATCAAAGGCAGTCTCACTTAGGATTCCCTGTCCTTTTTTTTTTTACCTGTACTCTGATATCAAAGGCAGTCTCACTTAGGGTTCCCTGTCCTTTTTTCTTCACCTGTACTCTGATATCAAAGGCAGTCTCACTTAGGGTTCCCTGTCCTTTTTTTTTCACCTGTACTCTGATATCAAAGGCAGTCTCACTTAGGGTTCCCTGTCCTTTTTTCTTCACCTTTACTCTGATATCAAAGGCAGTCTCACTTAGGGTTCCCTGTCCTTTTTCCTTCACCTATACTCTGATATCAAAGGCAGTCTCACTTAGGATTCCCTATCCTTTTTCTTCACCTGTACTCTGATATCAAAGGCAGTCTCACTTAGGGTTCCCTGTCCTTTTTTCTTCACCTGTACTCTGATATCAAAGGCAGTCTCACTTAGGGTTCCCTGTCCTTTTTCCTTCACCTGTACTCTGATATCAAAGGCAGTCTCACTTAGGGTTCCCTGTCCTTTTTCCTTCACCTGTACTCTGATATCAAAGGCAGTCTCACTTAGGATTCCCTGTCCTTTCTTCACCTGTACTCTGATATCAAAGGCAGTCTCACTTAGGGTTCCCTGTCCTTTTTCTTCACCTGTACTCTGATATCAAAGGCAGTCTCACTTAGGGTTCCCTGTCCTTTTTTCTTCACCTGTACTCTGATATCAAAGGCAGTCTCACTTAGGGTTCCCTGTCCTTTTTCCTTCACCTATACTCTGATATCAAAGGCAGTCTCACTTAGGGTTCCCTGTCCTTTTTTTTCACCTGTACTCTGATATCAAAGGCAGTCTCACTTAGGGTTCCCTGTCCTTTTTCTTCACCTGTACTCTGATATCAAAGGCAGTCTCACTTAGGGTTCCCTGTCCTTTTTCCTTCACCTTTACTCTGATATCAAAGGCAGTCTCACTTAGGATTCCCTGTCCTTTTTTCTTCACCTGTACTCTGATATCAAAGGCAGTCTCACTTAGGGTTCCCTGTCCTTTTTTCTTCACCTGTACTCTGATATCAAAGGCAGTCTCACTTAGGGTTCCCTGTCCTTTTTTCTTCACCTGTACTCTGATATCAAAGGCAGTCTCACTTAGGGTTCCCTGTCCTTTTTTCTTCACCTGTACTCTGATATCAAAGGCAGTCTCACTTAGGGTTCCCTGTCCTTTTTTCTTCACCTGTACTCTGATATCAAAGGCAGTCTCACTTAGGGTTCCCTGTCCTTTTTCTTCACCTGTACTCTGATATCAAAGGCAGTCTCACTTAGGGTTCCCTGTCCTTTTTCTTCACCTGTACTCTGATATCAAAGGCAGTCTCACTTAGGGTTCCCTGTCCTTTTTCTTCACCTGTACTCTGATATCAAAGGCAGTCTCACTTAGGTTCCCTGTCCTTTTTCTTCACCTGTACTCTGATATCAAAGGCAGTCTCACTTAGGTTCCCTGTCCTTTTTCTTCACCTGTACTCTGATATCAAAGGCAGTCTCACTTAGGTTTCCCTGTCCTGTTTTCTTCACCTGTACTCTGATATCAAAGGCAGTCTCACTCAGGGTTCCTTGTCCTTTTTTTTCACCTGTAATCTGATATCAAAGGCAGTCTCACTTAGGGTTCCCTGTCCTTTTTCTTCACCTGTACTGATATCAAAGGCAGTCTCACTTAGGGTTCCCTGTCCTTTTTTCTTCACCTGTACTCTGATATCAAAGGCAGTCTCACTTAGGGTTCCCTGTCCTTTTTTTTTACCTGTACTCTGATATCAAAGGCAGTCTCACTTAGGGTTCCCTGTCATTTTTCTTCACCTGTACTCTGATATCAAAGGCAGTCTCACTTAGGGTTCCCTGTCCTTTTTTCTTCACCTGTACTCTGATATCAAAGGCAGTCTCACTTAGGGTTCCCTGTCCTTTTTCTTCACCTGTACTCTGATATCAAAGGCAGTCTCACTTAGGGTTCCCTGTCCTTTTTTCTTCACCTGTACTCTGATATCAAAGGCAGTCTCACTTAGGGTTCCCTGTCCTTTTTTCTTCACCTGTACTCTGATATCAAAGGCAGTCTCACTTAGCGTTCCCTGTCCTTTTTTCTTCACCTGTACTCTGATTTCAAAGGCAGTCTCACTTAACGTTCCCTGTCCTTTTTTCTTCACCTTTACTCTGATATCAAAGGCAGTCTCACTTAGGATTCCCTGTCCTTTTTTCTTCACCTGTACTCTGATATCAAAGGCAGTCTCACTTAGGGTTCCCTGTCCTTTTTTCTTCACCTGTACTCTGATATCAAAGGCAGTCTCACTTAGGGTTCCCTGTCCTTTTTTCTTCACCTGTACTGATATCAAAGGCAGTCTCACTTAGGGTTCCCTGTCCTTTTTCCTTCACCTATACTCTGATATCAAAGGCAGTCTCACTTAGGGTTCCCTGTCCTTTTTTTTTCACCTGTACTCTGATATCAAAGGCAGTCTCACTTAGGGTTCCCTGTCCTTTTTCTTCACCTGTACTCTGATATCAAAGGCAGTCTCACTTAGGGTTCCCTGTCCTTTTTTCTTCACCTGTACTCTGATATCAAAGGCAGTCTCACTTAGGGTTCCCTGTCCTTTTTCTTCACCTTTACTCTGATATCAAAGGCAGTCTCACTTAGGATTCCCTGTCCTTTTTTCTTCACCTGTACTCTGATATCAAAGACAGTCTCACTTAGGATTCCCTGTCCTTTTTCTTCACCTGTACTCTGATATCAAAGGCAGTCTCACTTAGGGTTCCCTGTCCTTTTTCTTCACCTGTACTCTGATATCAAAGGCAGTCTCACTTAGGGTTCCCTGTCCTTTTTC